>NC_053028.1:609019759-609046853 GCF_003073215.2 Triticum urartu
CTTCTCCCAATTCAAGACAAGGTTAGTTTCTTCACATCTCTGCAAAACTCGATCAAGGTTGCTTAAGCAATCATCAAAAGAGGATCCATAAACGAAGAAATCATCCATGAAAACCTCACAAATCTTTTCACAAAAGTCAGAGAATATAGCCATCATGCATCTTTGAAAGGTAGCAGGTGCATTACATAAACCAAAAGGCATACATCTATAAGCAAAAGTACCGAAAGGGCAAGTATAAGTGGTATTTGGTTGATCATCAGCTGACACGGGTATTTGTGAGAAACCATAATAACCATCTAGAAAGAAAAAATGTGTATGTTTGGATAATCGTTCTAGCATTTGATCAATGAAAGGTAAGGGGTAATGATCTTTTTTAGTGGCCTTATTTAATTTGCAGAAATCAATTACCATCCTATAACCTGTAATAATTCTTTGTGGAATCAATTCATCTTTATCATTAGGAACGACAGTAATACCTCCCTTCTTAGGAACACAATGGACAGGACTTACCCACTGACTATCAGCAACAGGATAAATTATACCTGCCTCAAGGAGCTTTAGTATTTCTTTTCTTACCACTTCTTTCATCTTAGGATTCAGCCGTCGTTGGTGACCAATAACTGGTTTGGCATCTTTCTCCAGATTTATTTTGTGTTGACATAGAGTGGGACTAATGCCCGTAAGATCATCAAGAGTATATCCAATAGCAGCACGGTGCTTCTTCAGAGTTTTCAATAATTTTTCTTCCTCCTTCTCTAAAAGGTTAGCACTAATAATAATAGGATATATCTTCTTTTCATCAAGATAAGCATATTTAAGAGTATCAGACAGTGGTTTAAGCTCAAACACGGGATCACCCTTGGGTGGAGGAGGATCCCCTAAGATTTCAACAGGCAAGTTGTGTTCTAGAATAGGTCCTTGTTTAAAGAACACTTCATCTATTTCCCTTCTTTAATTCATAAATATATCATTTTCATGGTCTAGCAAATATTGTTCTAAAGGATAACTAGGAGGTACGGCAATAGAAGCAAGACCAATAATTTCATCTTTACTAGGCAATCCCTCTTCACGGTGTTGTCTACGAAATTTAGAAAAGTTGAACTCATGAGACATATCACCTAAACCAATAGTAACAACATCCTTTTCGCAGTCTATCCTGGCATTAACAATGTTTAAGAAGGGTCTACCAAATATAATGGGACAAAAGCAATCTTGTGGGGAACCAAGAACAAGAAAATCAGCAGGATATTTAGTTTTCCCACACAAGACTTTGATACGTCTCCAACGTATCTATAATTTTTTATTGCTCCATGTTATATTATCTACTGTTTTGGACATTATTGGGCTTTATTTTCCACTTTTATATTATTTTTGGGACTAACCTATTAACCGGAGGCCCAGCCCAGAATTGTTGTTTTTGCCTGTTTTAGAGTTTCGGAGAAAAGGAATATCAAACGGAGTCCAAATGGAATGAAACCTTCGGGAACATGATTTTCTCACCGAATACAACTCAGGAGACTTGGACCCTACGTCAAGGCACGTAACAGGAGGCCACGAGGTAGGGGGGCGCGCCCTACCCTACCAGGCGCCCCCCTCGTGGCCCCCCTATTGCTCCACCGACGTACTTCTTCCTCCTATATATATCCACGTACCCCCAAATGATTAGATACGGAGCCAAAAACCTAATTCCACTGCCGCAACTTTCTGTATCCACGAGATACCATCTTGGGGCCTGTTCCGGAACTTTGCCGGAGGGGGCATCAATCACGGAGGGCTTCTACATCATCATCCAAGCCCTTCCGATGAAGTGTGAGTAGTTTACTTCAGACCTACGGGTCCATAGTTAGTAGCTAGATGGCTTCTTCTCTTTTTTTGGATCTCAATACAATGTTCTCCCCCTCTCTCGTGGAGATCTATTCGATGTAATCTTCTTTTTGTGGTGTGTTTGTTGAGACCGATGAATTGTGGGTTTATGATCAAGTCTATCTATGAATAATATTTGAATCTTCTCTGAATTATTTTATGTATGATTGGTTATCTTTGCAAGTCTCTTTGAATTATCAATTTGGTTTGGCCTACTAGATTGGTTGTTCTTGCCATGGGAGAAGTGCTTAGCTTTGGGTTCGATCTTGCGGTGTCCTTTCCCAGTGACAGAAGGGGCAGCAAGACACGTATTGTATCGTTGCCATCGAGGATAACAAGATGGGGTTTTATCATATTGCATGAAACTATCCCTCTACATCATGTCATCTTGCTTAAGGCGTTACTCTGTTTTTAACTTAATACTCTAGATGCATGCTGGATAGCGGTCGATGAGTGGTGTAATAGTAGTAGATGCAGGCACGAGTCCGTCTACTTGTCTCGGACGTGATGCCTATATACATGATCCTACCTAGATATTCTCATAACTACGCTCAATTCTGTCAATTGCTCGACAGTAATTTGTTCACCCACCGTAGAATACTTATGCTCTTGAGAGAAGCCACTAGTGAAACCTATGTCCCCGGGTTTCTTTCTCATCATATTAATCTCCATCACTTTATTATTGCTTTGCTTTTACTTTGCTTTTACTTTTTACTTTGCATATCTTTACCAAAAATACCAAAAATATTATTTATCATCTCTATCAGATCTCACTTTCGTAAGTGACCGTGAAGGGATTGACAACCCCTAAGCGCGTTGGTTGCGTTGAGCTATTGTTTTTGTGTAGGTACGAGGGACTCGCGCGTAGTCTCCTACTAGATTGATACCTTGGTTCTCAAAAACTGAGGGAAATACTTACGCTACTTTGCTGCATCATCCTCTCCTCTTCGGGGAAATCCAACACAGTGCTCAGGAGGTAGCAAGAAGAATTTCTGGCGCCGTTGCCGGGGAGTCTGCGCAAAAGTCAACATACCAAGTACCCATCACAATCCCTATCTCCCGCATTACATTATTTGCCATTTGCCTCTCGTTTTCCTCTCCCCCACTTCACCCTTGCCGTTTTATTCGCCCTCTCTCTCTATCCTCCCTCTCTTTCTCTATTTGCCTCTTTTTGCCCGCTTGCTTCTTGTTTGCTCGTATGGTTAGAATAGTTGTTTATTTATTACTAAACAGAGAACCTAAGATCTATGGATCCTCATGCACTTGCTAATATTTTTAAGAGGTCCAATTATGATAAACCAACTTCTAGTGAGTTTTGTGCACTAGATTATCTTTATGAAGTTTTGCTTGAAATTCGTGAATCTGAAAAGTGTGATGAATTACCTCATGAAGCGATTCACGATAGATCTTTGAATAGAAAGCATGATTGTAATGATTCTATTATAAATTATATTAATGTCAATTGTGCTAATAATATGCAAAACCCTAAGCTTGGGGATGCTAGTTTTGCTATGTCCTCTACTTGTTGCAATGATCATGATTGGGGTGATTCTTCTTTTGATCTTGAAAATTTATTTAAACCCCATGATGAATATGAGATTGATTATAATGTTTCCAATAATATTGAAAGTGGGTTTGGAAGAATGTCAACTTTAGATCCCACATATTTGGAGAATGTTCAATCTTATGAAGTTTTTGATAAAAGTGGGTTTGGAAAGGTCATGACTTTAGTTAATGTTAATCCCACTATTTTGGAAGAGTGTCAACTTTGCATGCATGTGGATCGTGTTGAAAATATTTTATGTGATAGCTATTTTGTTGAATTTGCTTATGATACTACATATAATTATTATGAGAGAGGAAAATATGGTGGTAGAAATTTTCATGTTACTAAATTACCTCTCGTTATGTTGAGATTGCTATTGTTTCTTTCCCCTCCCTTGCATATGCTAGTTTTTGCTTTCCTTGATAATTTGTTTGCCTATAAGATGCCTATGCATAGGAAGTATGTTAGACTTAAATGAGTTTGTCGTATGTTTTATGATGCTCTCTTTGTGCTTCAATTCTTGTCTTTCATGTGAGCATTATTGAAATATTATGCCTAGCTATAAGGCTTTAAAGAAAAGCACTTGTTGGGAGTCAACCCAATATTTATCCTTGCTGTTATTTAGTAAATAAATTATTTAGCCTCTGTTTTGGTTGTGTTTTTTGTGTTTAATTAGTGTTTGTGCCAAGTAGAACCGTTGGGAAGACTTCGGGAAAGTCTTGTTGAACTTGCTGTAAAAAACAGAAACTTTAGCGCTCACAAGAACTTCTGTCATTTTTATTTGGAGAGTGATATTTAGTTAATTATTTTTTCATATGATTAATAGATAAATGGCTCACGTCCATAAATTTATTTTAGAATTTTTTGGGTTCCAGATCTTGCGCTAGCTACAGATTACTAAAGACTGTTCTGTTTTTGACAGATTCTGTTTTTCGTGTGTTGTTTGCTTATTTTGATGAATCTATTGCTAGTAAAATAGTTTATAATCCATAGAGAAGTTGGAATACAGTAGGTATAACACCCATATAAATAAATAATGAGTTCATTAAAGTACATTGAAGTAGTCTTTTGTTTTCTTTCGCTAACGGAGCTCACGAGATTTTCTACTTTGAGTTTTGTGTTGTGAAGTTTTCAAGTTTTGGGTAAAGATTTGATGGATTATGGAACAAGGAGTGGCAAGAGCCTAAGCTTTGGTATGCCCATGGCACCCGCAAGATAATCTAAGGACACCTAAAATCCAAAGCTTGGGGGTGCCCCAGAAGGCATCCCCTCTTTCGTCTACTTCTATCGGTAACTTTACTTGGTGCTATATTTTTATTCACCACATGATATGTGTTTTGCTTGGAGCGTCTTTTATGATTTGAGTCTTTTCTTGTTAGTCTACCACAATCATCCTTGCTGTACACACCTTTTTAAATAGCCATACATAATTTGGAATTTGATAGAATACTCTATGTGCTTCACTTATATCTTTTGAGTTATATAATTTTGCTCTAGTGCTTCACTTATATCTTTTAGAGCACGGTGGTGGATTTGTTTTATATAAAATATTGATCTCTCATGCTTCACTTATATTATTTTGAGAGTCTTAATATCATGGTAATTTGCTTAATAATAATATGCTTGGTATTCAAGATATGTAAAACTTTCTTTTGAGTGCGTTGAATACTAAGAAAAAATTGATGCTTGATAATTATTTTGAGATATGAGGATGGTGATATTAGAGTCATGCTAGTTGAGTAGTTGTGAATTTGAGAAATGCTTGTGTTAAAGTTTTTGATTCTCGTAGCATGCACGTATGGTGAACCGTTATGTGATGAAGTCGGAGCATGATTTATTTATTGATTGTCTTCCTTATGAGTGGCGGTCGGGGACGAGCGATGGTCTTTTCCTACCAATCTATCCCCCTAGGAGCATGCACATAATACTTTGCTTTGATAACTTCTAGGTTTTTGCAATAAGTATATGAGTTCTTTATGACTAATGTTGAGTCCATGAATTTTGCACTAATTGTTGTGTTTTTGCCTGTTTTAGGGTTTCAAAGAAAAGGAATATCAAACGGAGTCCAAACGGAATGAAACCTTCAGGAATGTTATTTTCTCACCGAATACAACTCAGGAGACTTGGACCCTACGTCAAGGCACGTAACAGGAGGCCACGAGGTAGGGGGCGTGCCCTACCCTACCAGGCGCGCCCCCACCCTCGTGGGCCCCCTGTTGCTCCACCGACGTACTTCTTCCTCCTATATATATATCCACGTACCCCCAAATGATCAGATACGGAGCCAAAAACCTAATTCCACTACCGCAACAGTCTGTATCACGAGATCCCATCTTGGGGCCTGTTCTGGAGCTCCGCCGGAGGGGGCATCGATCATGGAGGGCTTCTACATCATCATTTAAGCCCTTCCGATGAACTGTGAGTAGTTTACTACAGACCTACGGATCCATAGTTAGTAGCTAGATGGCTTCTTCTCTCTTTTTGGATCTCAATACAATGTTCTCCCCCTCTCTCGTGGAGATGTATTCGATGTAATCTTCTTTTTGCGGTGTGTTTGTTGAGACCGATGAATTGTGGGTTTATGATCAAGTCTATCTACGAATAATATTTGAATCTTCTCTGAATTCTTTTATGTATGATTGGTTATCTTTGAAAGTCTCTTCGAATTATCAGTTTGGTTTGGCCTACTAGATTGGTTGTTCTTGCCATGGGAGAAGTGCTTAGCTTTGGGTTCGATCTTGCGGTGTCCTTTCCCAGTGACAGAAGGGGCAGCAAGGCACGTATTCTATCGTTGGCATCAAGGATAATAAGATGTTTTTTTATCATATTGCATGAAACTATCCCTCTACATCATGTCATCTTGCTTAAGGTGTTACTCTGTTTTTAACTTAATACTCTAGATGCATGCTGGATAGAGGTCGATGAGTGGAGTAATAGTAGTAGATGCAGGCAGGAGTCGGTCTACTTGTCTTGGACATGATGCCTATATACATGATCATACCTAGATATTCTCATAACTATGCTCAATTCTATCAATTGCTCAACAGTAATTTGTTCACCCACCGTAGAATACTTGCGCTCTTGAGAGAAGCCACTAGTGAAAACTATGGCCCCCGGGTCTCTTTCTCATCATATTAATCTCCATCACTTTATTATTGCTTTGCTTTTACTTCGCTTTTACTTTTTACTTTGCATCTCTATACCAAAAATACCAAAAATATTATTTATCATCTGTATCAGATCTCACTTTCATAAGTGACCGTGAAGGGATTGACAACCCCTAAGCGCGTTGGTTGCGTTGAGCTATTGTTTTTGTGTAGGTACGCGGGACTCGCGTGTAGCCTCCTGCTGGATTGGTACCTTGGTTCTCAAAAACTGAGGGAAATATTTATGCTACTTTGCTGCATCATCCTCTCCTCTTTGGGGAAATCCAACGCAGTGCTCAAGAGGTAGCAGACTTCAACATCTCTAACAATCCCAATTGGTGAAATAGTATCTCTATTGGCAAGTTTAATTGTGACATCAATATCTTCTAACTCAGCAGGTGCAATATCATGCATAATTTCTTTGTATAAGTCAATAGGTATTGCACTAGAACTAGCACCCATATCACACAAGCCATGATAACAATGACCTCCTATTTTAACAGAAATAACAGGCATGCCTACCACAGGTCTATGTTTATCTTTAGCACAAGGTTTAGCAATTCTAGCAGTTTCATCACAGAAATAAATAACATGCCCATCAATATTATCAGCCAAGAGATCCTTAACAATAGCAATATTACACTACTAGGGAAAAGCCTAGCAGCAGCACGGGTTTTGGGCCTCTCAGTAGCGCGGGGACTGGCGCTACTAATAAGGCGCTACAGCTAACGTATAGCAGTAGCGCCTGTTGTCCCATGCTACTGCTATAAATGAATAGCTGTAGCATTCTTTAGAAAAGGGAGCTGCTGATATTATCTGCAGCGCTGTTTACTGGGAAGCGCTACTGGTAAGGCGGCGCTACTGCTAAATTTTCCCCCTCGCTACTACTAGTTTTATTAGTTTTTTCCCTCCATATTTGTTTTGTATTTGAATAGGCTTTATACAATAATCTTTAGCATATCATACACATACAAATGTAATCATAGCATATACATACAATTAGTCTCATCAAATCATATCATCATCATAATCATCGTCCAACACAAAGTGGTCTCTCGTCCTCATCTCGAAAATAGCGATACAAGTCTCGATTACTTGCAAATACGTCGTCATCCATCTAAACAATGATATATGCGAGAAGAGCTATCACTTTGAGTACATGAGTTCGTATCCCTCTCTCGCATTAGCGTGAACCTAAACTAACTACTGCCTGTCACTCGGAAACCGGAAACCGGTACACCTGGGCCTGACACTCTGGCCACTTGTCGTATATATACTCCTGGCGTAGCACTTCTTCGCCATCTATGATCTATGCACCTGCATCGTTACATGAGTCGATGATATGCAACATATATAGTTGAGCAACAGAAAAAGACAGACTTGGCAAAAATAGAAACAACATATCATAAGCATAAATAACAAAGTTCATCGTACCCCAAAATGCCCTAACTAGAGTGATTTTCGCTAGTTGAGGAGGAGGACGGTTTAATTACATCACCAATAAAGTTTCACCGTGCATAACTCAAAGTTTTGTCATAAAGAAAGTATGGACTAAACAGACACATTGTCATATATCGACAATCACTCCAACATGTCGTTCCATCCATCCAAGTCAGGGAGATAGTCCTCGAGCTTAGTGAAAGGCTTCATGTCGAGACGCTGAGAGGCTATCCATGTTCGGACGTCTTCCTGCGACATTTGTCCTTCTCCGTAGAACATCCCTGTTTTTCCGACGACCACCTTCATGATGATTTGGGCAAGTTCGCGCTGGATGTTATAGAACTCAGCTCGAAGTCGATGATCCTCGATATCTCCTATGTCCTTTGCCCATTGCAGAATATGGGCATCGCCGGATCTAGGTGACATGCGAAGGTTCTGGTGATCCCGTCTGTACTCCATCATGTGATGTAGGACATAGAATCCATCATTAAGAGAATCGTTCGGTTTCTGGATGCAGCAGAAGTCGGTCTTATGGCCGAAGGCGACCCTGCCGCCCCTTCTCTTCTTGTCCCTAACCTCTCCACCCCTTGCTTGGTAGTAAAACATAGCACTGTCGAGAACATCCTTGATGTGGGTGTAATCCTTTTTGTGAATGTTCTTCGACAAGTCCAAGTAAAGAGCGTGGGAGAATAGGGGGTAGAGGATGATGAGGACGGCATGCCCGCCGCTGCGCAAAATAAGTACACCTCAAATTAATTAGCCTGCACCGTGCAAATGAATGATTGAAGTCGAAGGAAGGATAGCAGCGCGGATGACTTACACGTGATGATAAGGCACAAGAATCGCCTCCTTGTCCTTATTGGCGAGCATGAAACTGACGATGTAATCCCTCGCGTATTCACGGTGCTTTGTGGAGACTCCCAAGAAGCCCTCGTGCATGTAGTATGGGTCAGCGACACAGATATGAGATATCCGCTCAACCCCGATGATGTAGTTCATGTGCAAGGCATAAAGGCGGACAAACATAAAATCCAGCTTCTTCACGTGAAACATGTCGAATATGTAATCGAATCAGAGGAAGAACTTATCCGCGGGGAAGCTGTCGACGTACGACATTTGCCGCGGAACGTTAACCACGTAGAGTGGGTATCCTAGATCTTTCGAGGTGATGAGGCCTTTCTCCACCCGCAGCACATCGTCATGAAGTCTCCTTAGATCGCCCAATCTGACCCGTAGCGCTGTTGCAGGTAGGATTGGTTGAACAGGGATATGCCATTTACCCGCATCGAGGATATCTATACGGTCCTGAAGCCGAGGCTGCTGAGGCGGCTGGATCATAGAATCAGCTTTTTTGCCTTTCCTCGCTCTCTTCCTAGACTTCTTTACTACCGGAAGGTCGTCCATAATACGTTGAGTCGGCAATTCAGGCACCGACTCATGACGCTCAAACCCTGAGGAGGCGCCAGTATAGACATACTGTTCAGCGCCATCGTCGTCCTCATCCTCATCCATGCCGACGTCATCAGTGACTAATGGAGCCTCCTCCTTACCCCGTCCGCTATCACCCAACCCGACACCCGACGCTAATTGGGTAGGTGGGTGTTGATGTTCATACCTTGTTGAGGCTGCGTGCTCGTGGGTGTGCTCCTGACCGCCTCCAGACGAAGCAGACTCTTTGGCCACAACAGGACCCACCCATTACAACAATCACCAAGCCGCCGCGGTGTCTCGTCGTCATCCCCCACTAGTATTGGAGGAGGCAAATTCTCGTGGCCTGGTTTGACACTGGCCATGGAAACCTTGAAGACGTTCAGGGGGATCGGCCGGCTGTGGAACAATGGTTCCTTCGGCTCCATTATCGTCACCTTCCCCACGTCCACATTCTGGTCGCCGATGGTGTACAATATGGTGCACGGGGTTTCGTTGGCCTGCAAAGAAAAGTCTACGACGTGAGACATCCGAAAGGCAACGAAAATGGGAGATTATACATTTATATTGAAGGGGGGCGGTGTGACAGATACTGTGAGGGCGTCGAGCTCAGCCAAAGATGAAGCACCACCGAGCACGTCCGGTGCAGGAGCCGGTGCGGGAGCAGGTGCTGGTGCAATGCTAGTCGAGCTGCTCCCCAAGAAGTCAGCAAGGGGAAAGTCCTCTGCATTTTTTTCTGGATTTTGCCTTGTACAAGTGAAAATGCTCGTCACCAAGAAAGTAGACAAATCGGCAACCACCTGTTTTGCGGCAGCTACTGCTGTTGCGACTGTCTGAGATGATTTCTTCTCAACCGCAATCTCAACCTTCTTGTCGATGTTTTCTTCAGTTAACCTCCGTCTTTCCTTTCTCTCTTCTGTGGTCTCACGGTAGTACTTCTTCCACGTGGCGCCATCTCCGACACCGTGCACGCGTCCATATGACGGTCGAGTATCCAACGGTTGTCGTTTCAATATGTTCAATGCCCGGTTGAATGGAGTGTCCCACTTGGGCCTCGCCAATGCCTCAGACGGCGAGTCACTTTCGGCCGCAATCCGGTGCTCCTCTCTCTGCAAAAGGCACAAGGATCGTTTACAAATATGACTAACATGTGCAGTCGAATTGATCAGAAACTAAAATTACCAGCAGTCTCATGAACTCCGTAATGACCAGTTTTGTCTCGTAAACCTTCTTCACTGGGTCCCAACGGTGCCGGGCCCTGAGGACGTCACGCTCCTGCGGGACGGTGAAATCCGCCAAGGGGTCTGGGATGCCCAAACTCGCGGCTTCCACGTCCTCCTTGGCCCATTTGGACCTCTTTCCGCCGTAACCACGGCTTCCGAGGTGGTGGCTCCCAATATTCCTCTCTTGAAGCCCCTTCATGTACTTAGACTTTTTTTGGCAGCTTCGGCCTCGCAAGCCTCCTTGAATATTTGAAACTGCTCTTCTGTGATTGTCGGATTATCCTTTACAATCTCGGAGTAGGGTTCCTTCTTGTCGACGATCTTTGCTGTCACTCGATTTTTCCAGGCGGCCAACGCATCGCTAAACTTGGTCATGGCGTGTTTGTTTATCTTCTTCATTGCCGGGTCCTCATCTGGATCTTCATAATCCTTCTCATTCCAGCCCGGGAACAAGAATATCTGGTGAAACTTTTTTAGGAGGGAGCTCCTCATATTTTCTATCTTCTGTAGTTTCTCATCATTGTTGGTGGCGGTTGTCTGTACGATGCAGCCTATTTGATTGCTGTAGCGTCGACGCGCTTCCTCGGGCGCCTTTGGCTCAAATTTGCCGTCGTCCACCTCCGTGACCACCAGTCTAGTAGTCCTGAGTTTGTTAGGAAGTCGTTGCTTCTTTGCTTTCGGTTCTACACTGGCTCCGCTCCCCGAGGCAGCGCTAGTC
Organism: Triticum urartu; assembly: GCF_003073215.2. Classification (NCBI taxonomy): domain Eukaryota; kingdom Viridiplantae; phylum Streptophyta; class Magnoliopsida; order Poales; family Poaceae; genus Triticum; species Triticum urartu. The sequence goes on from NC_053028.1 coordinate 609,031,124, forward strand.
TCGATGTCGGTCTGAGTCTCAGCGCCGGTCTCAGTCTCGGCACCGGTCTTCGTGTCGGTCTCAGTCCCCGATGCCACCGATGGGCCCAGCAACAACATCGGTTGATCGTCGGCAAGGCTAAAAAATTCGTCTGCGTCCGGTAGACGTTGTCGCAATCACCAGAACCCTGTCCTTCATCGTTGCTAGCCATGTTACCTATGATTAAATCTAGTCAATTAATTCTAGACCTAATAAAATGAATATTGACATAAAGAAGGCCTATTGTTTTGCAGGAATGTTGACTCCTTCCTGGTGCGGCAAATCCCGGGCACTCGATATGTCCTAGTTTGTAGCACAAGTCATGCCGAAATTCATGGAAAATTTCGGCATGACCTTTGCTAAAAAGTGGACAAATCGAGAACCTGAAATTTGCCGGAACAGAAATGAATCAACATTCCGGCAAAACATAGGCCACTCAGCATCATTCCCTAGAAACAACAAAGCCACTTGGGCACAATCGAACAACTTCAATGAAAAGATATAACATGAGCAAACACTATTGAGGAATTTGCACATAACATGGCCACTTCAATGAAAAGATATAATCAACAATAATGGAATATGCAAATGAACATTAATGACATATATCATATAAAAACAGTCTTGTTTTTTGTTTACATAGCAACAATTAGTTTGACCAAGTTTTTGAAAAGAAAAACAATTCTGTTTTTTTTATAGCTAAATGTCATAGCTACTGTTTTTTATTTATAGCTAAATACTTTTGTTTTTTGTCTAAAGCTAACAGTCTAGGAACTCCATTTTCTCTAACCCTTCTGACCTCATCAAAATTTCCACAGCAAGACCTTAGTACCTACACCCAATTTCTTCAAAAATATTCAGGTCCATAGTCCAAATAATTCAAATTCCATCTATTATATAATTAAAACAAGAGGCAAACAAGCCATCACGTTTGTCCACACGGATCAAATTATCTTAATAGTTTATTTTAGATATTAACGGTCGAGATTTAAACAAGTAGCATTACATACAAATATTATCACGTACAAATAATTTGACATGGCACGAGTAGGAATAGGTCAACACGTCTTATGTCAAACTCATATGCCTTTCCTACTAAAAAAAGGAATAAAAAATATGTCCGATTGGGACAATGACGCATAAGCATGCGTGTTGGTATAGCAATACGGAAGCCAACTTCTATACGGACTCTTGATTAATTAGTGCTTGGCATATTATCTTGAGATTTACGAAGTCACCGTAGGCGCCTCGTCGTCGACGGGAACGTCTCCTCCCACTGAAAGTGCATCGCCGGAAATCCTAAAATAAATTCAGGAATAATGCGAGCACCAGGATTTGAACCCTGGTGGGTTGGGGATACCACTGTCCACCTAACCAACTCAACCACAGGTTGATTCGCGTGCTTTACTTTTTTTGAGTTGTAGTGCTTCATGCTAGGATAAAATTTCTCTACCTGGATAATAAAACAAAATAGATGTGTACGTAAATAGTACATACATAGCAATGAGTTTGGGGTGAAAAAAATTGGCAAGACAATTTTTTTACATAATAAAGATGTTACTCGTGATAATTCATGCATAGGCAACTCATGACAAAAATACATGGATCTCTAAGTGCAAATAATTTATATTTCTATTCGCACAAATTTTTAATAGTGAATAATGGTGTATTTACTATTTTTTGTGATGATTGATGTATGTTCTAATTACTCCCTCCGTTTCTAAATATTTGTCTTTCTAGAGATTTCAACAAGTGACTACATACGGAGCAAAATGAATGAATCTATGCTTTAAAATATGTCTATATACATCCTTATGTAGTAGTTCATTTGAAATCTTTAAAAAGATAAATATTTAGGAACGAAGGGAGTACAATGATTGGAATTATAAATATCAGTTAGAACAAATAAGGCTTAAATATTTCATCTGTTTACTGTAAAAATAATATCAGAGATTAAAATTAATAACAAATCTAAAATATGTACAGTTATATACGTACGTCACGGCGTGATTGGTGCCCTTGAAAATAAAACACGTTATGGTATGAGAGACCTGATACGTGCTAACCGGAAATATAAAATGAACATGGCAAGTAGGAGTAATAAGAATGTTGCCCGACTAGATGGAGTAACAAAAAATGTACGCTTCTCTTCCTAAGAAAAAAAGAAGCTGCGTGATTCTCAGCGAGCCTACGCATTCCTGATGGTACTCCAAGTGGTGACATCATAATGATGCCAGTAATAATAAGAAAAAAACGTCCATCACTGAGGAGGAAAGCTAAAACAAGAAAATAGTGAGTATCTAAACATGTGCGTCCGAAATCATATAAAACACTAGATTTATTTTTTACTGAAATTAATAGTTCGGATTTGTGAATAAAATATTGAACAGAAAATAGAATAATATATTAGTGGGCTCAAAAAACATAACTATTGGTTATTATAGACTTAGAATAATCAAAACTATAAAATCGGGTTCAATAGTATAGGAAAAGAAGTTACATGAGTTCATCCGCAAAAAGAAGAAGAAGTGAAATGAGTTAAACTTAAGAGGAGAAGAGTTGTGCTTGAGTTCACGGTTGCTAACAAGGCATTGTATTATTATTATTATTTGCGAAATTGGTCTGAGCTATTATTAATCTTTACCGAAAGTACAAAACATCTCTATGTGTCAAAAAGTATAAACCATCTCAAACATATAAATTACATTGAGATTCCAAGTTCACCGAATGAGCACTACTGCCGCCAGAATGAGTTAGGATCAATGCATGCAAGACATCCAGTATTGTGTTACATGTTTGACCAACATATCATACAGAATCCTTGCAAAAAACTTATCATACAATAGAAAATGAACATCACGTAGTTCAAGTATCCATTAAATGATCTCAATTGTGTAAGAACATATATGTCACAGAACAATACTTATCCCTACAATAAGGGATAGAAAGCTATGATAATAGTCATAGAGGATATTCTTGAAAAGTTAGTTCGGTGGGAAAAACAGAGCAAGATATAATGTACTTATGAACTAGAGACAAACCATGCTGAATATTTTATACAATTTTTTGGTATGCCAAACAAATATAGATCAACACAAAATCAGATAGACTTGACAAAATAATTAGATGATGATTATAACAAGGGGAGAGAGAGAGGTTTGACAACTTTATTTAGCTTATAACGATAATGTAATGGCTTAGATTGTTGATCATGCGAAACAGATATACTAAGATGAGCCGCCAAGAAAGTATTGGGAGGGTGACATGTACCAAACGAACAATGCAGGTATTGCAACCAATGAGGAAAATAGCAAACCATATTAAAAATTTAAATAAAATACATCAATTCTAGCCGCGCAATTGCGCGGGTGAACCCGCTAGTTTGAATGAAATTTGGAACAAATTCAGGTCCGTAGTCCAAATATTTTTTATAGCCAAGTGTTTTTTGTTTATAGCCTCTGTTAATTTAAATATAAATGCTACTATTATTTATGTACCCTCTATTAGTTTAAAGCTAAATGGAATTACTGTTTAGGTATTTTCATAAAAATTGCCCTAGCTAATTTCCTAAAAAAATTGCTAATCATTTTTCCTAAATGCTATAAAATGCCTATTGCCCTAAAAAAATCTAGGGTTCATATGAACACCTAGGGTTCATATGAACACAGTATCAACATATATATGAATTGCCCTAGCAGAGAGAGAGAGAGGAGGGTAGGGGACAGGAGAGGCAGAGCCTTTACGGTCGGCGGCGAGGGCAGGTTCTGGCTCGGGCGGCGGCGGTGAGGTCGAGGGAGGCAACGGTGAGGTCGACGATGGCCTCGGGTGGCGGCTGTGAGGTCGAGGGCGGCCTCGGGCGGCGGCGGTGTGGTCGAAGGCGGTGGGTGGCGGCGGTGTGGTCGAAGGCGGCCTCAGGCGGTGGCGGTGTGGTCGAAGGCGGCAGGGCAACGGCGGCGATGGAGCAATCGGGGGATAGGGGGGCCGAGAGTAGAGAGGGGGGAAAGGACTTAGCGAAATTTTGAGCCCGGGCTGCCGGGATTTGAGTCAAACTAGGAGTAGCGCGTTTTGCCGAAACGCGCTATAGCTAAGATCGCTATAGCGTGTTCGAGAAAAACGCGCTACAGCTATTCCTTTCTGTTTTATTTTTATTTTTCTTTTGTTTTCTTTACATTTTCTTTTTTTCATTTCTCCTTTTTATTTTTCTTTCATTTTCATTTACTTTTCTACTTATTTTTCTATTTATTTTCTTTTTCATAGCAGTAGCGCTCTACAGCATAAACGCGCTGCTACAAAGTTTTTAGCAGTACGTGGTTTTGGGTGAACCGCTACATTAGTGAGAGAATTTTAGTAGTAGCCCTTTTCTGTGGAGACGCGCTACTGCTAAAACAATGGTTGTAGCATGGTTTTGTAACAAGCGCTACTACTAAGTAGCGCTAGCGCCGAGTTTTGACCAACGCTACTGCTATACCTCTGTGTATAAGGTTTTCCCTAGTATGTTAGGTTCAACTTTAACTTGCTTAGGAGGTGTATAGGTTCTAATATTTCTTTTACGTACCACAGTTGAAGCTTTAGCATGATCTTTTATCCTAACAGGAAAAGGTGGTTTCTCAACATAAGTAGTAGGAATAATAGGATCATTATAAGTGATAGTCTTTTCTTCAACTTTAATAGGTGCAGCTACTTTTACTTCTATGGGAGGATGATTTTTAAACCACTTCTCTTTAGGGAGATCAACATGAGTAGCAAAAGATTCATAAAAAGAAGCTACTATCTCAGAGTCAGGTCCATATTTAGTGCTAAATTTACGGAAAACATCGGTATCCATAAAAGATTTAACACAATCAAACTTATAGGTGTCATACCTGACTCCTTACCTTCATCGAGATCCCAATCTTTAGAGTTGCGTTTAATTCTTTCCAATAACACTACGCGAAACTAGAGATTTGCCGTCAGTACTGTTCTTTGCCGTCAGCATTTCATTGGGCCAGACGGCAAAGATAAACTTTGCCAACAGCGGCTGATGGCAAAGAACAACTGACGGCAAATCCATACTTTGCCGTCTGTAAAGAAAACACAGACGACAAAGATTCTTTCCCGTCTGGGATACTTTTTTACAGACGACAAAGAACTCTTTTTGCCGTCTGTAAAAAAATCACAAACAGCAAAGACTTTGCCGTCTGCGATTTATTTTATAGACGACAAAGAGACTCTTTGCCGTCTGTAAAATAAATCGCAGACGGCAAAGAAAAAGCACAGCACACGGAACGATCCCACTGATCGATGAGGTGGCACGATCTGGGGCGCCCCCACCCGCATCCGCTTCTCACCACGCACGCCCCACCCACCCATCCCACCAGTCCCTCTCTCCCTTATCCCTAAACCCCACCACAATCTCTCTCCCACGCCCGACCCCATCTCCCCCTCAATCCCTTCTCTGCCGCACACACTCCGCCTGGTCCCTGCTCGTCAACCGCCGCCGGTCGACCCGCCTCATCGTTGCCTGAGCAGAGGCCCACGCGGGATCTCCCTCCTCCTCCCCCGCTCGTCAACCGCCACCGCTCGACCCCGCCTCTCCCTCGCGTAAGCCGGAGGCCAACACGGGATCTTCCTCGTCCTCCGCGCCCGTGACCCAGCGCCTTCTCCTCCTCCCTTGCTCCTCAACCGCCACTGGTCGACCCCGCCTCGCCGGCGCGGGAGCCTCCTCTCGTGCTCGTCAACCGTCGCCGCCCTTCAACATGGCAGGTCCTATGTCATGCGGAGGGCGCCGTGGCCGGCGACGATGGCGCCGCCGACAAGCATCCCAGAGATGATGAGCAACGCGACAGGCATGAAGAAGAAGGCCCAGGGGCTGCCCTCCTTCCTCGTGGCACCCGGATCAGGTTTGAGGCGGCGGGCGACGAGATCTGGTAGGCTTCCTGGGCGCGAGAAGTTCGTCTTACCCTGGATCTGATATTGGTTTAACTCTTCCATGTACTTGTCCAATCCAGGGGCTCCATGGCGCCATGGTCAACTCTGCCGGAAGACCACCATTCACCTCCTCTAGCTCTACGCCCGTGATCGGATCTGGATTCTGGCAAGGGCCAGTTCGTCCGTTTTGTAATCGTTTTGTTTTTGTTTGGTTTGTTGGTTCTTCTTATAAATGGATAACATTATATTGTGTAACTACTGTGATGATGGATATAGTATGTAAATAGAATATTTCTGTCTTGTAAAAATCCGTTCATTCGTCATTGCTATGAAAGATTTTCCATATGCCTTCGGCCATCTACGGCCTCTGCACTTGTAGTGTTGTTTTGTTTTTTTTTAATAAAAATATTTGCTTTGCCGTCTGTGCATACAAGGAAGACAACAAAGACATAGCGTAACTGACGGCAAAGTACTTGACGCCGTTCGTCAACGCCACCGCTCCGTCTGTTGGCATATTTTGCCATCTGGCTAGTCTGCTGACGGCAAACCATATTGACAGACGGCAAACTCTTTGCCGTCATCCCGACAAATAGCAGACGGCAAAGAATTCTTTGCCGACTTATCTTTGCCGTCTGACTTTGCCATCTGCTTCCTGACGGCAAAGTCTTTGCCATATGGAATTAGGTCCTATTTCCTGTAGTGTAAATCCCATTTGAATTCAATAGTCTTCATCATAAAATAGCCAGCACAAGACGTATCGAGCATGGTGCGATTGTTATCAAAAAGCCGAGCATAATTTTTTTGGATAATCATTTCTCTTGAGAGCTCATGATTGGGGCATGAATATAACATTGATTTAAGCCTCCCCCAAGCTTGAGCGATGCTTTCTCCTTCGCGAGGCTAAAAATTATATATATAATTGCGATCACGATGAACAAGATGCATAGGATAAAACTTCTGATGAAATTCCAATTTCAATCGTTTGTAGTTCCATGATCCCATATCATCACATAGCCTATACCATGTCAATGCATCTCCCTTCAAAGATAAAGGGAAGACATTCTTCTTGATAACATCATCGGGCATACCTGCAAGATTAAATAATCCACAAACTTCATCCACATATATTAGGTGCTCATCAGGATGTAATGTTCCATCTCCTGCAAAAGGATTAGCTAGCAGTTTTTCTATCATACCCGAAGTAATTTCAAAGTAGACATTTTCATGTTCAGTAGATTCAGTGGGTTGAGGAGCAACTCTTTACTCTACTGGTCGGGGTGAAGATACCCCGAACAAGCCCCTCAGGGGATTACTTTCCATAATAACAAGTGACAGTAAATTTCAGCGCACTATATAAAATTTTCCTTACCAAATTCCACCTAACAAAGGCGCTTCACTCCCCGGCAACGACGCTAGAAAAGAGTCTTGATGACCCACAAGTATAGGGGATCTATCGTAGTCCTTTCGATAAGTAAGAGTGTCGAACCCAACGAGGAGCAGAAGGAAATGATAAGCGGTTTTCAGCAAGGTATTCTCTGCAAGCACTGAAATTATAGGTAATAGATAGTTTGTGATAAGATAATTTGTAATGAGCAACAAGTAACAAAAGTAAATAAAGTGCAGCAAGGTGGCCCAATCCTTTTTGTAGCAAAGGACAAGCCTGGACAAACTCTTATATAGAACAAAGCGCTCCCGAGGACACATGGGAATTATCATCAAGCTAGTTTTCATCACGTTCATATGATTCGCGTTCGGTACTTTGATAATTTGATATGTGGGTGGACCGGTGCTCGGGTGCTGTCCTTACTTGGACAAGCATCCCACTTATGATTAACTCCTATTGCAAGCATCTGCAACTACAAAAGAAGTATTAAGGTAAACCTAACCATAGCATGAAACATATGGATCCAAATCAGCCCCTTACGAAGCAACACATAAACTAGGGTTTAAGCTTCTGTCACTCTAGCAACCCATCATCTACTTATTACTTCTCAATGCCTTCCTCTAGGCCCAAATAATGGTGAAGTGTGATGTAGTCGACGTTCACATAACACCACTAGAGGAGAGACAACATACATCTCATCAAAATATCAAACGAATACCAAATTCACATGACTACTAATAGCAAGACTTCTCCCATGTCCTCAGGAACAAACGTAACTACTCATAAAGCATATTCATGTTCATAATCAAAGGGGTATTAATATGCATATAGGATCTAAACATATGATCTTCCACCAAATAAACCGGCTAGCATCAACTACAAGGAGTAATCAACACTACTAGCAACCTACAGGTACCAATCCCAGACGTATTTGCGAGGATTTGGTGCTGGTGATGATGTTGGTTTTGATTGGCGCTGTTGCTGTTGGAGGTGTTTTTGTGGTTTGGCTGGCTCTGGTTTCGCGTCGCGTTGGTGATTGTGACCGACAAAACAGCTCCGCCAGAGCCCTAGATTGGTTCCGCCAAGGTTCCGCCTCGTGGTGGTGGAGTCTTGTCCCGAAAGCTTGCTTATGATTTTTTCCTCAACTAAAGACTCCATATAGCAGAAGATGGGCATCGGATGGCCACCAGGGGGCCCATGAGGCAGGGGGCGTGCCTAGGGGGGTAGGGCGCGCCCCCACCCTCGTGGCCAGGGTGTGGCCCCCTCTGGTATTTTCTTCGCTCAGTATTTTTTATTATTTCCAAAAATAACTTCCATGGAGTTTCAGGACTTTTGGAGTTGTGCAGAATAAGTCTCTAATATTTGCTCCTTTTCCAGCCCAAAATTCCAGCTGCCGGCATTCTCCCTCCTTACGTAAACCTTGTAAAATAAGAGAGAATAGACATAAGTATTGTGATGTAATGTGTAATAACAACCCATAATGCAATAAATATTGATATAAAAGCATGATGCAAAATGGACGTATCAACTCCCCCAAGCTTAGACCTCGCTTGTCCTCAAGCGAAAGCCGAAATCGAAAAATATGTCCACATGTTTAGAGATAGAGGTGTCGATAAAAATAAAATACGGACATGAGGGCATCATGATCATTCTTAGAACAACAGCTTATATAATTATTGTCATATGATCTCTTATGCTAGAGTAACAATTCAATCACAATTTCAAGTATGAATCATAAACTTCATTGAAAACTAACAAACTATAATCTCAGTCATTGAAGCAATTGCAATTTATCATAACATAGGAAAGAGTCAATATAAGAGCTTTTGAGCAAGTCCGCATACTCAACTATCATATAGTCTTTCACAATTGCTAACACTCACGCAATACTTATGGGTATGGAGTTTTAATCGGACATAGAGAAAGATAGGGGCTTATAGTTTTGCCTCAAAATGTTCTACCTCAAGGGTAATGTCAACAATAGTAGTTCATGAAAACTCACATCCAATTAGCCATATATACCAGGATCTTTCCAACATATTGTGATTGCCAAAGGATAAAATGAAAAAGGAAAGGTGAAGATCACCATGACTCATATATAAGGTAAAAGATAAAAGTAAAAGATAGGCCCTTCGCAGAGGGAAGCAGAGGTTGTCATGCGCTTTTATAGTTGGATGCACAAAATCTTAATGCGAAAGAACGTCTCTTTATATTGCCACTTGTGATATGGACCTTTATTATGCAGTCCGGCGCTTTTATTTCTTCCACATCACAAGATCGTATAAAGCTTATTTACACCACACCAATCAATCATACATATTTAGAGAGCAATTTTTATTGCTTGCACCGATGACAACTTACTTGAAGGATCTTACTCAATCCATAGGTAGATATGGTGGACTCTCATGGCAAAACTGGGTTTAATGGTATTTGGAAGAACAAGTAGTATCCCTACTTGGTGGAAGAACAAGTAGCATGAGGGGGAAAGGCAAGCTCAATCATGTTGGATGATCCATGACAATATAATTTATCTCAGATGTAAGAAAACATAACCCATTACGTTGTCTTCCTTGTCCAACATCAACTCTTTAGCATGTCATATTTTAGTGAGTGCTCACAATCATAAAAGATGTCCAAGATAGTGTATTTATATGTGAAGACCTCTCTTTCTTTATTACTTCCTATTAATTGCAACGATGACCAAAACTATGTTTGTCAACTCTCAACAACTTTTATTCATCATACTCTTTATATGTGAGCTCATTACTCTCCATAAGATCCATATGATCTCTTTGTTTCTTTTTATTTCTTCTCTTTTATTTTATTCACTCAAGATCATGGCAAAATAATCAAACCCTTGACTCAACATTAATCTTTATTATATAGCTCACGGACTCGATTACATAAAGGGATCATAAAGCAAAACTCAAAACTAGATCATACTAAAGCTTTATTCCATTAGATAAAGATATTACTAAAAGGATCAAACTAAGAAAAATGGTAAAAATAGGAGTGTGATGGTGATACGATACCGGGGCACCTCCCCTAAGCTTGGTTGTTGCCAAGGGGAGTGCCCATACCCATGTGATTATATCTCTTTCTTCGAAGGTGGTGATGTGATATTCTTGGCGATGATGCCCCTCACGATACGATTCTCCTCCTCGAGCTTATTGACTTGCTGCTTGAGGTCCATTATTTCCTTACAAAGCTTTCCCGTGATGGCTAAAGCTCCTTGCACCCAAGGGTGTTGCATAGCTGCGGGAGAACAAGTGACACTCTTCTTCATATTTTCATAAGAAAGAAATCTAACATTGGAAGGGATAACCGAATTTGGAATAGTCAAGCTTTGTAGTTCCCCCATCGTGAATCCATCTCAGAAGCGAGAAGTGACTTCTTGATCCTCCTCCATGGCATCTATCCTCTTCAAATTAGCCTCCATCTCTTCCTCCGTTGCTGGCCCAAAGTGGTCAGCATCACTGTTTGTCCTTGATCTCGATGCCGGATGAGACACCCGGCTCTCCCCGACTGACTCTTGAGAGGACATCTTGCTCTAATCTGCAGCAGCAACATCCTGGAACACAAACAGAGGACAATTGCGTGATACAGGAGTCAAAACCTTCGGGAGATTATATAATGAATTTTTACCGACCGAAATACGTAACGTGCAAGAACACGGAGTCCGGAGAGCACATGAGGTGCCAACGAGGTAGGGGGCGCGCCCAGGGGGGTAGGGCACGCCCTCCACCCTCGTGGAGCCCTCGTGTCCTTCCCGGACTGCTTCTTATTTTTCTATTTTTCTAAATATTCCAAAACGGAGAAAAATTGCCATTAGAACTATTTTGGAGTCGGTTTACTTACCATACCACATACCTATTCCTTTTCAGAGTCTGAAACATTCCGGAAAGTGTCCCTTATGTATTCCTCCGGGGTTACAGTTTCAATAACATTGGTTTCAACATTTATAGGATTACCTGAGATATAATGTTTAATTCCTTGACCGTTCACCACCTTCGGATTTGTGCCTTCGAAGTTGTTGATTTTTATGGCACCGGAACGATAGACCACCTCGATAACGTAAGGACCTTCCCATTTAGAGAGAAGTTTTCCTGCAAAAAATCTTAAACGAGAGTTATATAGCAATACATAATCACCTACATTAAACTCACGCTTTTGTATCCTTTTGTCATGCCATCTTTTAACTTTTTCTTTAAACAATTTGGCATTCTCATAGGCTTGGGTTCTCCATTCATCAAGTGAGCTAATGTCAAATAACCTTTTCTCACCGGCAAGTTTGAAATCATAATTGAGCCCTTTAATAGCCCAATAAGCCTTATGTTCTAGTTTGAGAGGTAAGTGACATGCTTTTCCATAAACCATTTTATATGGAGACATACCCATAGGATTTTTATATGCAGTTCTATAGGCCCATAATGCATCATCAAGTTTCTTGGACCAATTCTTTCTACATCTATTAACAGTCTTTTGCAAAATTAATTTGAGTTCTCTATTACTCAATTCTACTTGACCACTAGACTGTGGGTGATAAGGAGATGCAATTATATGGTTAACATCATACTTAGCAAGTATTTTACGGAAAGCACCATGAATAAAATGTGAACCACCATCAGTCATTAAATATCTAGGGACCCCAAACCTCGGAAAAATAACTTCTTAAAGCATCTTAATAGAGGTGTTATGATCAGCACTACTAGTTGGAATAGCTTCTACCCACTTAGTAATGTAATCAACAGCAACTAAAATATGTGTATATCCATTAGAGGCAGGAAAAGGTCCCATATAATCAAAGCCCCAAACATCAAACGGTTCAATAACAAGTGAATAATTCATAGGCATTTCTTGACGTCTACTAATATTACCAATTCTTTGACATTCATCACAAGATAAGAAAAACTTACGGGCATCCTTGAAGAGAGTAGGCCAATAGAAACCGGATTGCAATACCTTATGTGCAGTTCTATCTCCAGCATGGTGTCCTCCATAAGCTTCGGAGTGACACTTGCGTAGGATCTGTTCCTGTTCATGCTCAGGTACACAACGTCTAATAACACCATCTACTCCTTGTTTATAGAGACGTGGGTCATCCCAAAAGTAATGTCGTAAATCATAGAAAAACTTTTTCTTTTGATGGTATGTGAAACTAGGTGGTATAAATTTAGCAACAATGTAATTAGCATAATCAACATACCATGGAGCAGTATGAGAAGCGTTTATGACATTTAATTGTTCATCAGGAAAGCTATCATCAATAGGTAGTGGGTCATCAAGAACATTTTCTAACCTAGACAAGTTATCTGCAACGGGGTTCTCAGTTCCCTTTCTATCAATAATATGCAAATCAAATTCTTGTAGCAAGAGATCCCATCTAATAAGTCTAGGTTTAGAATCTTTCTTTTCCATAAGATATTTAATAGGACCATGATTGCTACCTCTTGAGCACTGCGTTGGTTTTCCCTTGAAGAGGAAAGGGTGATGCAACAAAGTAGCGTAAGTATTTCCCTCAGTTTTTGAGAACCAAGGTATCAATCCAGTAGGAAGCTACGCGCCAGTCCCTCGCACCTACACAAAACAAATAAATCCTCACAACCAACGTGATAAGGGGTTGTCAATCCCTACACAGTCACTTATGAGAGTGAGATCTGATAGATATGATAAGATAATATTTTTGGTATTTTTAAGATAAAGATGCAAAGTAAAATAAAAGGCAATGAAAATCACTAAGTGTTGGAAGATTAATATGATAGAAGATAGACCCGGCGGCCATAGGTTTCACTAGTGGCTCTCTCAAGAGCATAAGTATTTTACGGTGGGTGAACAAATTACTGTTGAGCAATTGACAGAATTGAGCATAGTTATGAGAATATCTAGGTATGATCATGTATATAGGCATCACGTCCGAGACAAGTAGACCGACTCATGCCTGCATCTACTACTATTACTCCACACATCGACCGCTATCCAGCATGCATCTAGAGTATTAAGTTCATAAGAACAGAGTAACGCTTTAAGCAAGATGACATGATGTAGAGGGATAAATTCATGCAATATGATAAAAACCCCATCTTGTTATCCTCGATGGCAATAATAAAATACGTGCCTTGCTGCCCCTACTATCACTGGGAAAGGACACCGCAAGATTGAACCCAAAGCTAAGCACTTCTCCTATTGCAAGAAAGGTCAATCTAGTAGGCCAAACCAAACTGATAATTCGAAGAGACTTGCAAAGATAACCAATCATACATAAAAGAATTCAGAGAAGATTCAAATATTGCTCATAGATAAACTTGATCATAAACCCACAATTCATCGGTCTCAACAAACAAACCGCAAAAGAAGATTACATCGAATAGATCTCCACAAGAGAGGGGGAGAACTTTGTATTGAGATCCAAAAAGAGAGAAGAATCCATCTAGCTAATAACTATGGACCCGAAGGTCTGAGGTAAACAACTCACACTTCATCGGAGAGGCTATGGTGTTGATGTAGAAGCCCTCCGTGATCGATGCCCCCTCCGGCAGAGCTCCGGAACATGCCCCAAGATGGGATCTCGTGGATACAAAAAGTTACGGCGGTGGAATTAGGGTTTTGGCTCCGTATCTGATCGTTTGGGGGTACGTAGGTATATATAGGAGGAAGGAGTATGTCGGTGGAGCAATAGGGGGCCCACGAGGGTGGAGGGCGCGCCGGGGGGGGGGGGTAGACGCGCCCCCCTACCTTGTGGCTTCCCTGTTGGTTGCTTGACGTAGGGTCCAAGTCTCCTGGATCTTGCTCGTTCCAAAAATCATGTTCCCGAAGGTTTCATTCCATTTGGACTCCGTTTGATATTCCTTTTCTTCGAAACCCTAAAATAGGAAAAAAACCAGCAATTCTGGGCTAGGCCTCCGGTTAATAGGTTAGTCCCAAAAATAATATAAAAGTGAATAATAAAGCCCAATAATGTCCAAAACATAAGATAATATAGCATGGAGCAATCAAAAATTATAGATACGTTGGAGACGTATCAATGATCAGTGTGAATAGTTACTTTAGAATCAACAATATAAGGTCTGAACTTATCACAAGCAAATACAACTGCTAAAAATTCTTTTTCAGTAGTGGCATAATTTCTCTGGGCATTGTCTAGAGTTTTACTAGCATATTGAATAACATTTAATTTCTTATCAAATCTTTTCCCTAGAATAGCACCTACAGCATAATCGCTAGCATCACACATAATTTCAAAAGGTAAATTCCAATCAGGTGGCTGTACGATAGGTGCAGAGATTAATGCTTTCTTAAGTATTTCAAATGCTTCTACACAATCATCATCAAAGACGAATGGTATATCTTTTTGTAATAAATTAGTCAGAGGCCAAGAAATTTTTGAGAAGTCCTTAATGAACCTCCTATAAAATCCAGCATGACCAAGGAAACTTCTTATACCTTTGATGTCCTTGGGACACGACATATTTTCAATAGCATCAACTTTCGCATCATCAACTTCAATGCCCCTTTCATAAATTTTGTGCCCCAAGACAATACCTTCATTAACCATAAAGTGGCACTTCTCCCAATTCAAGACAAGGTTAGTTTCTTCACATCTCTGCAAAACTCGATCAAGGTTGCTTAAGCAATCATCAAAAGAGGATCCATAAACGAAGAAATCATCCATGAAAACCTCACAAATCTTTTCACAAAAGTCAGAGAATATAGCCATCATGCATCTTTGAAAGGTAGCAGGTGCATTACATAAACCAAAAGGCATACATCTATAAGCAAAAGTACCGAAAGGGCAAGTATAAGTGGTATTTGGTTGATCATCAGCTGACACGGGTATTTGTGAGAAACCATAATAACCATCTAGAAAGAAAAAATGTGTATGTTTGGATAATCGTTCTAGCATTTGATCAATGAAAGGTAAGGGGTAATGATCTTTTTTAGTGGCCTTATTTAATTTGCAGAAATCAATTACCATCCTATAACCTGTAATAATTCTTTGTGGAATCAATTCATCTTTATCATTAGGAACGACAGTAATACCTCCCTTCTTAGGAACACAATGGACAGGACTTACCCACTGACTATCAGCAACAGGATAAATTATACCTGCCTCAAGGAGCTTTAGTATTTCTTTTCTTACCACTTCTTTCATCTTAGGATTCAGCCGTCGTTGGTGACCAATAACTGGTTTGGCATCTTTCTCCAGATTTATTTTGTGTTGACATAGAGTGGGACTAATGCCCGTAAGATCATCAAGAGTATATCCAATAGCAGCACGGTGCTTCTTCAGAGTTTTCAATAATTTTTCTTCCTCCTTCTCTAAAAGGTTAGCACTAATAATAATAGGATATATCTTCTTTTCATCAAGATAAGCATATTTAAGAGTATCAGACAGTGGTTTAAGCTCAAACACGGGATCACCCT
>NC_053028.1:609047941-609132086 GCF_003073215.2 Triticum urartu
TGGGCTTATGGAAAACATCTCAAAATTTGAGGTGAAATTCTGCCACTAATGAAAACAATAGATTGGATTGAGGTCAACAAGGAGATGGCAACTCCTTCCATCGAGAGGATAGGAGAAAAAACTTGGATCATTTATAAGCACCATAAATAGCAATAATCCTTAGGGAAAGCTTTAGGTGAAATATAACCCAAGATAATTCCAAGGAGGAAAGTGATGGTTTTATATACCTCATTCCTGACAACTTGCGAATCATGAAACACGAAAGAAATTGTCAAGATTGACATAACACCACCTCAAAAGATAAGGTAGAACGAATTGTACTTTGGAATGCAAGATGAAGAATACTTGAGCTCCTTTGAAAAGAATCTCGATGAACACTTCGAGAAGGAATTAAATCCTTGATGAGCCACCATGTAGAACCTCCATGAAGAACTCCGGTAATAAAAGGATGATAGAAAGAAAGAGAAGTTGAAAACACAAGGTGAAGCCTTGCGATGATTTAGATGAATCTTCACGTGGGTTAACTGAGGGAGATTGGAACTCCGGAAACGGAAGATGAAACAATTGAAACCGAGAATTTGATGAACCTACGGAATAAGGAACTAATCACTTGGATGAGACAAGGATAAGAATTACATTATGCGTATCCTTCACCAATTAAATTGATGACAAGCAATGGATTGCATACCACTTATTCTCGTAGAAAGGATTAAGATAGATATAGCGCAAACTTGAGAAGGTCTTCGACGAATTACCGGTCGGGATTGGAAACAATGAATGAATTGATATGATGTCGTACGTATGAAGAGGAATCTTGAATAAACCACCGTCGGAATTAAAAATGAATGTAGCAAAGGCTTAAATCACCGGGAAGAATTGAAAAAAAAATGAATGAAGATACTTGAGAGAATTTAGATACAAGTCAAACGAAGAGATCATGAGCTGATTAGATCATACTCGAATGATGCACCGGTATGATTTGGAGAACGAGAGTTGAAAGTTGGAATGAATAAATCTTCTGAAATGATGGCCTCCGGAGAATCAAACTGAAAAGACTCATGAATTGCTCTGGATGGTTGAAAAGAATTCTCACAATCGAAAACAATTATGAGAGGATGGCATAAAACTTGAACTTCGCATCTCTGAGAGAAACGGATAAGATTTGGAGGAAAAACTCTTCTTCGGTCTTCAAATGTTGATAATGATGATGAGAAACACCACCTTGAATTGTTGAGGCACTCCGGAATGAAAATTAGAAAGATTGAACCAACGATAAAAGAATTTGAAAGCATTATTGTAGAAAGATATTTGACTAATGACAATTCATTCTTACGTCAAACTTTGAGATGAATTTGAAAAGCTCCGGGAGAATTACAAGAGTCAGGTAAGATCCTGGGAAAAGACCTGTGGGTTAGGGCCCACTCAAAAGAAACACCGTTGAAGATATTGCTTGAAAAGAGAGATTGCACCGGTTGAATTAAATGGCTTGAATGAGATACCAATCTCGAAAGAACTTGAGCGAATGTAGAGTGGAAACACGAATATTCGAGATATCTTGAGCAGTCCGGAACAATTGAATAGCGAGAAGTGGATGATTATGAGGTGCACCGGCATAAGAAAACATTTGAAACGAGGAAAAGGATATGATCGACAAAGCTTGAATTAAAACCACCGGAGAAGAAAACGAGTGAAGAGTGACAAACTTGAGGCTTCCTTAGTATCTTCCTGAGAATCACCGGATAAGAACATTGAAAGAAAAGAATGGAGAGACTTCCCATAAATAAAATGGATACTTGATTAAGAAAACCAAGTCCTTGAAGAAAAGGGTGGGAGGGTGGGAAAACAAAGGTAGCTTGGGACGAATGAAATGAACACCGTTGAGAAGAACTGAGATTGGATCTTGCAAATGTTGAAATGATCGGATCCACTTGAAGAGAAACACGCTGGTAGAGAAGAAATTGAGATGACAATCTTGATGATCAAGAAGGATTAGCATTCACATAGATATATGAGAACATCGCTTAGGGAAGGTATGGAATCAACACTTGACTTCGAAGCAACTCGAATACCAGAACTCAAAACATAACAAAGGATTGGCTTGCAGGATAAGCCGGAACAAACATATGATAGATCCCATATCGTATCATGTGTCTGTTGGAACGAATTCCTACGTGATACTTGAATTCCCACTTATAAACTCCCGAAACTTTCTGGTTATGCAATCAGGTGTTGGGGATACAGGGGAAGCATAATATCTTACCCAAACTAACAAATCCTACATCCAGCTGTATCCATCCTTCAACACATAACCAAGAAACCTTCGGAAATCATTTACCTCAACCTTTGAAAAGCATCTGTTATACGAGTTATGGCAATACTCCCGAACTCCCGCCCTAGTATTGGGTGGCGTCGAGGTTATCTCACCAACAACTGCATAAAAGAGATTTTCGATGTCGGTGAACTCAGGTATTCCAGAACTGCAACGATAAAATTGTGATGACAACACCTCAGAGCTCAACTCCCGGGGACACTGCCACAACCCCTAAATGTCAAGAGGCACCAAGAACAATGTTCTCGTCACAAAACCATCAGAATGATTCCAAGATACCCGCGTGATCCTAAAAAAAATTCGTGAAATTTGAGGAGAGAAAAGTCAAAACTCTACGTCAGGAGGCCCCACCAGAGCGATGAAGGGACTGAGGAGTAAAAAGAATCCTACTCTCCGATATATATATAATCCTAAGACTCAAAACATTTTGTTCTAGACTCAGCAACGTCAGCGATTCGATCAAGCAGGGGGATCCTAAGTCGGGGAAGGCTCTGATACCAACTTGTAACACCCATGATGCAGCTATATCTCCCAAGTGTCGGGGCACGACTTAGAGGCATAACCACATGGTAGGCATGTCGCAAGAGGGGTAATCTTTACACATCCCATGTATTGAATAAGAAAGGGATAAAGAGTTGGCTTACAATCGCCACTTCACACAAATACAAGTTAAACATACATCAACCAGAATACAATCAAGGTCCGACTACGGAACCAAAATAAAAGAAGAAAACCCCAATTGCTAGATCCCCGATCGCCCCAACTGGGCTCCACTACTGATCAACAGGAAACGAAAAGAACACAACGAACACGATCTTCATCGAGCTCCCACTTGAGCTCAGTTGCGTCATCTGCACTGGTATCATCGGCACCTGCAACTGTTTGGAAGTATCTGTGAGTCATGAGGACTCAGAAATCTCACACCCGCGAGATCAAGACTATTTAAGCTTATGGGAAGGAAAAGGTGGTGAGGTGGAGCTGCAGCAAGCACTAAGCATATATGGTGGCTAACATACACAAATAAGAGCGAGAAGAGAAGCCATGCACGGTCGTGAACTAGAAGTGATCAAGAAGTGATCCTAAAACTACTTACGTTCAAGCATAACACAAAACCGTGTTCACTTCCCGGACTCCGCCGGAAAGAGACCATCACGGCTACACACGCGGTTGATGCATTTTAATTAAGGTAAGGTTCAAGTTCTCTACAACCGAATATTAACAAATTCCCATCTGCCCCATAACCGCGGGCACGACTTTCGAAAGTTCAAACCCTGCAGGGGTGTCCCAACTTAGCCCATCACAAGCTCTCACGGTCAACGAAGGATATTCCTTCTCCCAGGAAGACCCGATCAGACTCAGAATCCTGCTTACAAGACATTTCGACAATGGTAAAACAAGACCAGTGTCGGTGTCAAAACCGGCGGATCTCGGGTAGTGGGTCCCGAACTGTGCGTCTAGGCCGGATGGTAACAGGAGGCAGGGGACACAAAGTTTTACCCAGGTTCGGGCCCTCTCGATGGAGGTAAAACCCTACGTCCTGCTTGATTAATATTGATGGTATGGGTATTACAAGAGTTCATCTACCACGAGATCAGAGAGGCTAAACGCTAGAAGCTAGCCTATGGTATGATTGTAGATGTGTATGTTGTCCCACGGACTAAAACCCTCCGGTTTATATAGACACCGGATAGGGTTAGGGTTACATAGAGTCGGTTACAATGGTAGGAGATCTGAATATCCGTATCGCCAAGCTTGCCTTCCACGCCAAGGAAAGTCCCTTCCGGACACGGGACGAAGTCTTCAATCTTGTATCTTCATAGTCCTGGAGTCTGGCTGAAGGTATAGTCTGGCCATCCGGACACCCCCTAATCCAGGACTCCCTCAGTAGCCCCTGAACCAGGCTTCAATGACGACGAGTCCGGCGTGCAAATTGTCTTCGGCATTGTAAGGCGGGTTCCTCCTCCAAGTACTTCATAGAAGTTTTTGAACACAAAGGTAATGTCCGGCTCTACAAAATAAGTTTCCACATATTGCCATAGAGAGAATAATATTTACACAAATCTAATCTGCTGACGCACTCCGTAATGTGACATCACACCACAGCCAAGCTTTTATTCGAACCGTTTTACTATCCCATCTCAGCGCGTTATGCGAGGCGGTTTCCTTGGCACGTCTTGTTAAAGCAGAGGTCGTGTCCCCTTATTCCGGGATTCTCATCAATACGGGCGTGGGTAACCCAACCGCGCCTTTGATTATGGTGCTTGGGAGATAAGCGAGTTTTACCAGGATGGTGGGGACATGTAGTTGCGTCCACCCATATAAGGGGATAAGGATCCACCTTTTCACCTACGCCCTCTTCGTCCTTCGCCTATCCATTCTTGCGCACTCGAGCTCCAGCGCCCAAGTCCGCACTCCTCACCTCAACCTTCTCCAGCCATGTCCGGAGTGGGAGGCAAGTGGATGGTCTCCTCCGTCACGGAGGGACATATCAAAAAGCTGAGGAAGGCCGGATACCTGTCTCACGACATCGCGTTCCGGCTCCCCGAAAAGGGGCAGCTCATCCCCACCCCTAGGCCCCATGAGCGGGGTGGTGTTCCTCCCCCATTTCCTCCGCGGACTGGGCTTCCCTCTCCAACCATTTGTCCGGGGGCTCATGTTCTACTACGGCCTGGATTTCCACGATCTGGCCCCGAATTTTGTCCTCAGCATCTCGGCGTTTATCATCGTGTGCGAGGCTTTCCTCCGCATCTGCCCCCATTTCGGCCTATGGCTCAAGACCTTCAACGTCAAGCCAAAGGTGGTGCGCGGCAACCAGGCGGAGTGCGGAGGCGCCATGGTTGGCAAGATGGCCAATGTCCTATGGCTCGAGGGCTCCTTTGTGGAGACCCTGAAGGGGTGGTAATCGGGGTGGTTCTACATCACCGAGCCGCGCGACGCCGAATGGGTCGCACCCCCTGAGTTCCGGTCCGGACCCCCAACGCGGCTCACGTCCTGGAAAGAGATAGGCCTATCGTGGGGTAGCAAAAAGGAGGTGACCGGACTACAAACATGCATCCAATCCCTGGTGAACAAGCAGCTCAGGCTTGTCAATGTAGTCCATGTTATGCTCATCCGCTTGATCCTCCCGTGCCAACAACGGGCTTTTAACCTGTGGGAGTTTGATCTGGCGCGGCACCAAACTCTGAGCAGGCTCTTCGACACGACGTACGAAGATTCCTGGAAGGTGCTCTTCATAGGCGTTGAGGCTCCCGCATCCACCGCCGAGGATCGCGGATACGGCACGCAGCATCACGCCAGCGCGGTAAGTTTTTTGTACCTTTTACAGGGCACTAGTTTTTATAGTTCAACTCTGTGCGGGATCTAAGCTCCCTTACCTTTGACAGGATTGGCAGGCGAAGTCCGGGCAGATCAACTGTCCGGCTCCTCTGCCCGAAGGCCCAGCGGACGCTCAATTGGCGAAGCTGCTGGTTCCGGCACCCTATGTGGTGCCGGAGAAGAAGACCGCGAAAAAGGCCGCGGGGACTCGAAAGAGTGCCCGGCGCCAGGAGGCGTCGGATCCATCATCCGACGGTTCCGACGGCTTCCTCCCCCCGCCCTACGGACGACACCGAAGTGTTGTCCCAACAGGGTCCAATCCGGGAGGAGGTGGTCCTGGAGGCGCCGCAAGGTGACCACCCAGACCCCAGGAGTAAAGGGGACGAAACCCCCCAGGGCTCCAAGTCCGGCCCTAGGCCGGACACCACTCCGGAACCTTCAAAGGTTCCAGAGTCCGGCGGGGAACCTCCTTCCAAGAGGAGCAAGCCCACCACGGCGGCGACCTCCGTCCAACCGGAGGCGCCGAACAACATGTTGGAGGCGCTCCAAGGCGCCTCCATCGACGAGGGGCACCGCACTATTATGAGTGCTGTGATCCAAAATGTTCGGTCCGCCAGGAGCGGACTGAGTGAAGCTTGTACAAGCCTTTTAACAGGCTTTGAGGTAAGTAAAGAATGTGTAAATAACATTACCGCATAGACAGTAGCCCCTGATGCTCTGTTTGGCGTTCAGAAGGAAAAGCCGAATAGAGGATCAAATAAAAAATCGCAGGAGTCTAAAAAGAGTCAATATGCGTGTGCAGGCTTCCCTGCTGGCGTCCGCCGCACTGACTGCGGAAGTGGACATGCTAAAGCAGAACCTCGAGCGGTCCGAGCAAGAGCTCAGACGTGCCAAGAAGCAGCTCGAGGACAATGAAGGTAAGAAATACCTTATTTAATTAAATATATGTATATATAAAAAGGTGCAATTGCAAAAAATGACAGGATTATCGTGGCTATTGTAGGGGCCACGTCTGAGGTGGCGACCCTGAAGCAAGCGCTGCTCGAGGCCGAGAAGAGATCGACCGCGGAGCGCACTGAGCGAGAAAAATATGAGGCCGAGGTTGGCAAGGTGCGGCAAGATCTCCAAGATCTCATGGAAAAACATGAGAGTTTGGAGCGTGACTCAAGGGCGCGAGCGTCCGAGCTCGCGGCGGCTACTGAAAGTGCCAAGTCTGCCAAGGCCGAATCCCAGAGGACCCTCCAGGAGTTGGATGAGGTGAAGAAGATAGCGGCGGGTAAGGCATTCTTTATGCAAATTAAACACATAAGCGTGAGTTACTTGTTACTTACCCGAATCCGGAGTTCTCCAGGCGCGTTCGCAGATCTTCCCCGGAGTGTATCTAATGCCGCCGCATTCTATCGAGCCAAGGAGGGCAGCTCGACAGAGAAGGTGCTCTGGTCTCAGTACGCTGAGGCCGGACATCCCGTGCCCCTGAGCGACCAGTTGAAGCAATTGGTCGAGCTCCACAAGGAGGCCGAACAGGCCATGAAGGTCCTCATAGTTCGGCTATGGCCTGGAGAGGCTCAGTCTGGGAGCTATTTCGGGCTGGTGCGGCGGCTGGTGGAGGCCTGTCCAAGGCTCGAAGTCATCAAGCGCTCCGTCTACATTGAAGGTGCCCGTAGGGCCCTTGCCTGTGCAAAGGTGCACTGGGGCAAGCTGGATGCTGAGAAGCTTGTGAAGGACGGGCCACCACCGGGGAAAGAGCATCGCAAGCCCGAAAATTATTATAAGGATGTTCTGAAGGGTGCCCGCCTTGTGGCGGAGGAATGTTCGATGGATGTAATTTTTGAGTAAAACTCGCTCGTTTTATCCCGTGCGCTGAAAACTTGTTCATATGCGCTTAAGCAATGCTGTTTGAATTTAAAATATTACCTTCTGTGCGGCTGTTTATCAATTCTGAGAGATGGCGAGTCGTCGGCTTCTGCCCCCGTGCCACTAGTGCTGGGGTGTTCGGGGAGAAACCTGAGGGCTCTTTTTCCCATGTTTGGGTCCTTCGAGGGAGGCGCTCAGCCCAACGAACAAGGCAATCGGACTATAATGCGTGAACACTCTCACTTAGACACAGATTCTATAATTTTAAATTTCGGTGAAGCCCCTGGTATTCGGAAGACCGAGTTCGGGGCGCTATCCACGCCTTGGCCGGATAGAGCCGGCTCCTCGCCCTAAGCGGCATAAGTCTTTAAGGACTTGAAAAGACCTCTCGAACAGTGACCAGCTCTTGCCTCATCATGACGGTCAGTTTTAGCTTTCTCCACTGAGGTGCTCGACCCAGCTCAACCGGGGCACAATCGCAGTGGTTCTCCTAGTGCTACCTTAGCCGATATAGCGGAACGTAAAGCACCAAAACATAGGAGCCGGGCAAACCCAACTATTGACCCAAGACATGATTCGGAGCCGATGCATATAATGCTATAAGTTCGGGGTGCCGCACTTCTTGAAGTGTTCGGACTTCTCACACCATGTTGAGGGGTACTGAAGCCCCTGGCGTATTTTGGCCGTACCAAAGTGTATGGGTGCAACATGTCGTTAAGGAACATATATAAATAAAAAAAGAGTAATGCAAAAATAGACAAAAGCTATGCATTGTTTATTAAAAAGAGCTGCGATCAAAGCAGAACAATACAAATAAAGAGATAAGCAAAAGGTTGGACTATGTAACATGTCCGCTCCAGGGGCAAGCTGCGGAATAATGTGCGAAACAGGTATACTGCTCGTGATAGAGACCACCTGGGAGTTCCGTAATGCGGCGTGGCTTGTCTGCTTCCCTGGCTCTTGCATCGTTTGTGCGGCAATTGAATTGCCGAATAGGCCGTCCGAAGAATGGAGTCCTGAAAGTAAGAGAAAATTAAAAACCGGCAGCCCCTGGTACGGTTGAAGCCGTGTTTTGGGCGTGCCGTGATGGTGCCCCTCCCCCTATACCCATGGTATCTCTAGAGCGTAGTTATGTACGCGAAGTACTGGCGTCGCCTTTTTGTGAGGGTTGGGGTTGGGGCCGCATTGCTACGCCTGCTCGGATCGTGCCAGGCGGTCTTGTTGTAGGTTACTCCGAGCGCGCTTGACGGTGTCCAGTCGTTTAGTGGCCGGACTGGAGAACTGCCTAAAGAGGCTGCTTTGAACTTCCGCCGCAAGGGCCGCCGTGTGCTCCTCCGTTCGAGAGAGCGTTCGGTGTTTCCATTGACCGTAATTACTCCTCGAGGGCTTGGCATCTTGAGCTTAAGGTATGCGTAATGCGGTACCGCATTGAACTTAGCGAATGCGGTTCGCCCGAGCAGTGCGTGATAACCACTGCGAAACGGGACTATGTCGAAGATTAACTCCTCGCTTCGGAAATTATCTGGAGATCCGAAGACCAATTCAAGTGTGACTGAGCCTGTACAGTTGGCCTCTACACCTGGTATTACGCCTTTAAAGGTCGTTTTGGTGGGCTTAATCCTCGAGGGATCTATGCCCATTTTCCGCACTGTATCCTGGTAAAGCAGGTTCAGGCTGCTGCCACCGTCCATAAGGACTCTAGTGAGATGAAATCCGTCAATAATTGGGTCTAGAACCAATGCGGCGAAGCTGCCGTGACGGGTGCTAGTGGGGTGGTCCCTTCGATCAAAGGTGATCGGGCAGGAGGACCATGGGTTGAACTTTGGGGCGACTGGCTCTATCGCGTATACGTCCCGTAACGCGCGCTTCCGCTCCCTCTTGGGGATGTGGGTTGCGTATATCATGTTCATCGTCCGCACTTGTGGGGGAAAACCCTTCTGTCTCCTGTTGTTCGGCGGCCGGGGCTCCTCGTCATCATCGCTATGCAGCCCCTTGTCTTCATTTTCGGCGTTTAGCTTGCCTGCCTGCTTGAACACCCAACAATCCCTGTTGGTGTGATTGGCGGCTTTTCGGGGGTGCCATGTATCTGGCATAAGCGGTCGAGTATTCGGTCCAAACTGGACGGGCCCCTAGGATTCCTTTTGAATGGCTTCTTCCGCTGACCAGATTTAGAGCCTCCGAATCCGGCATTAACTGTCGTATCCTCAGCATTGTCGCCGTTAATGCGGCGCTTCTTCTTGGTTCGACGCGACCTGCCACCACTGTCCCTGGTGTCCAAATTACCAGGGATTTTGGTTATATTGTTGCTACGAGCAAGCCAGCTGTCTTCTCCCGCGCAAAAGCGGGTCATGAGTGTCGTGAGTGCTGCCATAGATTTCGGCTTTTCCTGTCCAAGGTGCCGGGCTAGCCACTTGTCACGGATATTATGCTTGAAGGCTCCTAGGGCCTCAGCGTCCGGACAGTCGACTATTTGATTTTTCTTTGTTAAGAACCGTGTCCAGAATTGCCTGGCCGATTCATCTGGCTGCTGAATTACGTGGCTTAGGTCATCGGCGTCTGGGGGTCGCACATAAGTGCCCTGGAAATTGTCGAGGAATGCGGCTTCCAGGTCCTCCCAACAACTGATTGATCCTATTGGCAAGCTGTTAAGCCAATGCCGAGCTGGTCCTTTAAGCTTGAGTGGGAGGTATTTGATGGCGTGGAAATCATCGCCGCGAGCCATATGGATATGAAGGAGATAATCCTCAATCCATACCGCAGGATCTGTTGTGCCATCATATGATTCGATGTTTACGGGTTTGAAACCCTCGGGGATTTGATGATCCATTATTTCGTCTGTGAAGCAGAGTGGGTGTGCGGCGCCTCTGTACTGGGCTATATCATGACGTAGCTCCAGTGAGCCTTGTCTACTGTGTTCGGCCCTGCCGAATTTGTGGCCGGCGTGACGGATGTCGTCTCAAGCCATGGGGCGCCCACGCGATCCGTAGATCGATCTTGTTTGTTTAGCCTTGTCCTCCAACATATCTCGTAAGTCCGGCGCATAGTCCCGTGCCTTGGTATGGGGTGCGGCTTGAGTGGAGGGCCGAGAGGCCTCTCTGTCGCGGCCACGAGGTGGCCAGTCGGCTGCATCGAGTGCTTCCTCCTCTAATTGGGGTAGCAACCTGCGCTTTGGGTAGCTCTTGGTGGGGCGTTCGAGTTTATGCTCTTCGGCCGCAAGGACTTCAGTCCATCTGTCAACTAGCAAATCTTGATCAGCTCTGAGTTGTTGCTGTTTTTTCTTGAGGCTTCTTGCCGTGGCCATAAGCCTGCGTTGAAAACGCTCTTGCTCGACGGGATCCTCTGGCACGACGATTTCGTCGTCGTCGAGGCTTGCCTCATCTTCGGAGGGAGGCATATAATTATCGTCCTCGACCTCTCTATCTGCCGCTCTCTCATGAGGGCTGGTTTCTCCATCCTCCTGTGCTAAATCTTGCTGGAGGGGGTTTTCTTTGGCGCTTTCCGGAGTGTTATTATCTCCCGTGCTGGAATCACCGTGTTTGTTTTGGCGGGATTTTGAGCGGCGCCGCTGACGTCGGCGCTTAGGCTGTTTCTTGGAGGGGTCATCCTCCGCTGTTCCATCGCCATCTCCCTATTTTGGTGTGTCCACCATGTATATGTCATACGACGAGGTGGCTTTCCAGGGCCTAGTAGGCGCTGGTTCTTCATTATCTCCTTCACTGGCGTCCATACCGTGGATGTCTTCGTAGTCGAAGTCGAGCATGTCGGTTAAGTCGTCGACAGTGGCTACAAAGTGGGTGGTGGGTGGGCTTTGAATTTCTTTATCGTCCGAATCCCAACCTCGCTGGCCGTAGTCCGACCAGGGCTCTCCTGATAAAGAGGGAGACTTTAGTGACTTCAGAATATCGCCAAAAGGCGAGTGCTGAAAGATGTCCGTGGCAGTGAACTCCATGATCGGTGCCCAATCAGATTCGATAGGCCGGGGCGCGGAGGGTTCGGAGTCCGGAAAGGAGTCCGGCTCCTTGGAGTCATGAGTCTCGCGGAGTGCGGGGCTGGTGTTCGGCTCAATCGCCATTGGGATCGCAGCCCCCGAGGTGGCGTCCAACCGCCCATCCTCGATCGGCGCAGTTGGCTCCAAATTAGAGACCGGAGCCGATGCGGGTGCAGCCTCCAGGGCACTGTTCGGTGGCAGAGCTAGATCATGCTCGTCAGGACAGTGCGGCGCGCTCGGCAGTGGCTCGAATCCGTCGAAGATCAAGTCCCCGCGGATGTCAGCCGTGTAGTTAAAACTTCCGAATCTAACCTGACGGCCAGGGGCGTAGCTTTCGACCTGCTCCAGATGGCCAAGTGAATTGGCACGTAGTGCGAAGCCGCCGAAGACAAAGATCTATCCGGGGAGGAAGGTCTCACCCTGGACTGCATCGCTGTTGAAGATCGTAGGAGCCATCGGGCCTGACGGCGACGGCACAGAGGAACCCTCAATGAAAGCACCAATGTCGGTGTCAAAACCGGTGGATCTCGGGTAGGGGGTCCCGAACTGTGCGTCTAGGCCGGATGGTAACAGGAGGCAGGGGACACGAAGTTTTACCCAGGTTAGGGCCCTCTCGATGGAGGTAAAACCCTATGTCCTGCTTGATTAATATTGATGGTATGGGTATTACAAGAGTTCATCTACCACGAGATCAGAGAGGCTAAACCCTAGAAGCTAGCCTATGGTATGATTGTAGATGTGTATGTTGTCCTACGGACTAAAACCCTCCGGTTTATATAGACACCGGATAGGGTTAGGGTTACATAGAGTCGGTTACAATGGTAGGAGATCTGAATATCCGTATCGCCAAGCTTGCCTTCCACGCCAAGGAAAGTCCCTTCCGGACACGGGACGAAGTCTTCCATCTTGTATCTTCATAGTCCTGGAGTCCGGCTAAAGGTATAGTCCGGCCATCCGGACACCCCCTAATCCAGGACTCCCTCAACCAGCAAAGCCGCCCGAATGTGCCGACAAATCCCGATAGGAGCTGCACATGTCTCGTTCTCAGGGCACACCGGATTGTCCAAGATTCCGGTAGGCCAACCAAGAGTTGCCCCTGGTGGCCACCGGTTGCTGACAGGTTGGACCAACACTCAGAGGAGCACTGGCCCGGGGGGTTAAAATAAAGATGACCCTCGGGCTCTGGAAACCCAAGGGAAAAAGGCTTAGGTGGCAAATGGTAAAACCAAGGTTGGGCCTTGCTGGAGGAGTTTTATTCAAAGCAAACTGTCAAGGGGGTCCCATTCCCCCAGCCGCGTAAGGAATGCAAAATCAAGGAACATAACACTGGTATGACGAAAACTAGGGCGGCAAGAGTGGAACAAAACACCAGGCATAAGGCCGAGCCTTCCACCCTTTACCAAGTATATAGATGCATTAAAGTAAATAAAATATATTGTGATATCCCAACATATCCATGTTCCAACATGGAACAAACTTCAACTTCACCTGCAACTAGCAACGCTATAAGAGGGGCTGAGTAAAGCGATAACATAGCCAAACAACGGTTTGCTAGGAAAAGGTGGGTTATAGGCTTGACATGGCAACATGGGAGCAATGATATAGCAAGTGGTAGGTATCGTAGCATAGCAATAGAGCGAGCAACTAGCAAGCAAAGATAGAAGTGATTTCGAGGGTATGGTCATCTTGTCGGAAATCCCGCAAGGAAGAAGAACGAGTCCATGAAGAAGACAAACGGCCGTAGTCGAACGGATCCTCACAAACGCAACGTTATCAGAACCAACCCGAAGAAGCAACTCCGGAAAGAAGCAAACAACATAGTAAACAACCATCACATAAGCATGGCATGATGCACAACCAAGTATGATGCATGTCCGATTTAAAGAGGCATGGCATGGCAAAGTGCACAAGCAAAACTACAAGTTAAGTGGAGCTCAATATACAACGAGTTGCATCTTGACGAAACACCACAACAATTATTTAGTTCTCTCCCGTTTAAGTACTCAACAATATTAAATGTTGGTTAGCATGGCAAGGGGTGAAACATAATTAAACTAACTATCTAGTCAAGTTTAAATGAGGCCGGAAACAACAACAACAACAATTTCGGAAAAATCCTCATGTGCAAAATATGGATTTGGTATTGTTCTGCCCTATACACAATTTTAGAGTTATTAAACATGCAAAGTAAAACCACCATGATAAACTATGCATTTTTCTACCCCATTTACATATGAAGTTTATTAAGTTTGGAGCTACGGTTTTTAAGTTATGAATTAAAGCATTTTATCATGGCATTTGAACAAATTTAAACAAACAGCAATTTAAACATTTTTAACATGCATGAAAGTTGGATATTATGAATCTACACAAAATTCTAAGCATTTTTCATATATAAATCATTTTAATCCGATGCACGGTTGTGGAGTTATTAAATGCATGAAGTCTAGGGACTTTTCTGTAAAACTACTGTCTCAGGATTAAATTCTAAATTCGCAGAAGGAAAAAAACACATGCGGGCCAAATCTGCAGGCTGGCCCAACACTTCACGGTCCAAGGGCTGGGTGGGAGCTCACATTGGGCCAATAGGCCGGCTTGGGCTGGCGGATCTGGGCCGAGAGGTGGGGCCAAAGGATCTGGTGGAGGAAGTGGCCAAACTGGGCTGGTGCATGCTGCGGGGGCCTGGCGCTGATGTGGCACGGTCAACTCGAGCGGGCGAGCGGGCGCGGGATGAGCGAGCTCCTGCTCTATGAAGAGGAAGCAGAGGCCGCTGCACGAGATGGCGAGGCAGGGGACGGCAGGTGGCGACGCACTGGTGGGATCTGGCGTGTCAGGGCTTCACGGGAGGGCGGAGAAGGAGCGGATTCGTGGCCGGGGATGCCGGATCCGATGAAGAACAACGGCGGGTGGCAATGAACGAGGGCGGCGGTGCGATGCTCCACTCCTCCTGTGCTCATGAACAGAGAGAGAGAGATGAGAAAGAGCAGGGGAAGACGAACATCAGGAGATGGAAGGGAAACATGGCATGAGGAGCTGATGTGCTGGTCAGCAGTAGGCGTTTGGCAGCGGCGACGAGGTGCTCAGGGACATGGGGTGACGGCAGCGCAGGAACGACGGGGAGGCCATGGCGTTCCTGTGGGCAAAGGAAGAGAGAGCAGAGAGATTAGAGAGAGAGGGACGATGAGATGGAGAGAGGAAAAGGAGAGAGGAGAGCAGGGCGCGAGACGTGCGGCCTGGCAACGCGCTCCGGTGAGGCAGAGTTGACAAGCAGCGGCGCGAGGAGGTTGAGGAGGTGCTCGGGGCTGCACTGCTGCTACGGCGAGGGAGGAGCACGGCGCAGGGGTTGTGGTTGGTGGATCGGGAGGAATGCACTGGTTGGGTGGCGGCGGAAATCAAGGGAGATGGTTCGGGCCGCTGGTTGGATCTGGCGGGAGAGGAAAACGAGGAGGTGGCGGCGGATGGAAAGGATGGGACAGCTCCTCGGACTAGGGTTTGACTAGAATAGGTATGGGTTAGTCTACTGTATAAAGCAAATGAAATTTAGAAAGGGGCTAGAATAACTCTCCGATCGTAATCGGACGGTCGACAAACAAATAGGTAGGAAGTCCAAAAATAAAAACGGAGATATTTTATAGATGTTTGGGGATGATCCGGACATTAAGGTAGCGACAGTCCGGGTCGGGTTCGGGACAGCTTTCGGACGCGCGAGGGGGTCGATGCACTGTGCAAAGAGGGTTTGACGGACAAGGTCAAGTGTGTGGTTGGACTGAGAAGAAAGAGGAGGAAAGCAACCTGGCAACCGTTTCCGGAGACCAGAAACGTCCGACGTTTTGACCGACTATACTGTCGCTATAGTTAAATGTTGGGGCATCAAACGAACTCCAAATGCGATGAAACTTGGCAGGTGGCCTACCTACAACAAAACAACATCGCACGCCAACTTTCATCCCATTCTGAGAACATTTTCCGGCCACTTATAAAATACTATCTCGGACGTGCCACGGGCGCGTGCAAGTGTGTCTGGGCTCAGAACGGACAACGGAAAGAACGGGGAAGTCGGGACGGATGCAAGTTTTGAAAACATGATGATGCAATGCACATGATGACATGGCAAGATGCGACACGCAAGCAAATGACATGGCAAGACAGCGAATAACTGGAAGACACCTGGCGCATCGGTCTCGGGGCGTCACAAGAAGCCATCTAGGTACTAGGTATATATGGACCCTTAGGTCCGTGGTAAACTACTCACACATCATTGGAAAGGGCGGCAAGGTTGCTGTAGAGGCCCTCCGTGATCGACCACCCCCCTCCGGCAGAGTGCCGGAAAAGGCCGCTAGATGGGATCTCATGGGAACAGAAGCTTGCGGTGGCGGAAAGTATTTTTGGTGTGCCTTCTGGTGTAGGGGGATATTTGAGGATTTATGGTGCGAAGATTAGGGTTGGAAGGTCTACAAGGGGCCCACAAGCCCAATTGGTGCCCCCCGGGGCGCACCCCCACGTCTTGTGGCCGCCTCATAGGTCTTCTGGCCTCCTCTCCATGTCTCGTGGGCTTCTTCTGGTCCAAGAAAAATCACCGTAAATTTTTATTCCGTTTGGACTCCGTTTGATATTCCTTTTCTATAGAAGTCAAAAACAAGGGGAAAACAGAAACTGGCACTGGGCACTAGGTTAATAAGTTAGTACCAAAAATAATATAAAATAGCATATTAATGCATATAAAATATCCAAAACAGATAATATAATAGCATGGAACAATAAAAAATTATAGACATATTGGAGACATATCAATGTCCTGCACCACCTCAGATGTGCGTTCCTTCCACTGCAAATTTGTATGCAGGTTTAAGGAGACACAACCTTTCCGCTGGGTAATCTTGGACCAAACCGCAAGAGCCACCAAGCAATTCCAAAGAAGATGGCATGAGCACTCCAGGTTTCGCAGGTATAGCAGAAGTAAGATTTTGGCCAGCCCATGCGCTGTAGGCGATCATTGCAGCACAGTCGGTTCTGGTGGAGGATCCCACGGCTCCTAGAACATGTGCTTGAACCCTGATCTTGATCCCCGCCAATGCCAGAGGGGCGGACTTTTGTGTGTCCCTTTTGCTACAGCACAGGCCCACTACCCCTCAAGCTACGGTGGAGTAAGCATCATCTATCCCATCGGGGTAGGACATGGCTGTTTTTGAGAAGGTTCCAAACTCACCTGCGCCAGCACCACTCATCATACTACTCAAAACACTACCCATCATGCTCACAAGCTCTTCTTTAAACACACTAAAACTCCAACCCAGATCTTTGGCCTGTGTAACAGCTTCAATTTAATTGAAGCGTTCATCTATTTCAGCACCATGGGAGTAGGTGCGCGCACCTACAACCTGTCCTGGAATGCCCCTCCGGGTCTCACCATCGGTGCTAACAACATTCTCTACGTTGTTGGTTGTGGCATCGTGGCCTACTTATTCAAATATAACACCACCAATCTGACTGGTTCCTACTCATGTACGTGTGTGCATATTCAGAAGGCAAGCGTGGGACAAACATGCTCTAATGAGTTGGACTGCTGCCAGATTCGTCTCGGTGGCATGCAAGGCTTTGGGCTCAGACTTGCCCGCCGCCCTAACATGTACCTAGTCTCAGATGTCAAGCTTTTCTTGTCAGCATATGGGTGCACTTTTTTGACAGATCACATTTATTTAGCTCGGATAGAACCATAATATGTCCTAGCGGCAACCTTTGACATGGCTGTCATAGACCAACCTGTGCAAGTGCTAAACTGAATGCTGCAAGCTACGCATGTGAAGGTCGAAGCTGCACGAAACTATCATTTGGACGAGGATAAAAGTGTTAGTGCCCAGATCGAGGCAATCCTTACATTATGGATGGCTGCGAAGGTATGTCCCTTCCTCATGATGTACTCCTTGCTTTAATGTAATTCATCAAAGTTTATGTTACTCTAGTATAAAGAAGCTAAATCTATGTAAGTTGTGAGAATTTGTTACATGGCCATAACACCTATTCACGTCGTCACCTTTTCAAAATAACTTAGAAAGAGAATACCTTAGGTACCTTGATTAAAAAATAGTAATAGCATGACATACATCAATTAGGTTTCATTTAACTAACATGGAACTAGCCGGGGAAGGGGGGGCATTTGCCCTCCCGATAGTCTAAAATAAACACATCAATTAGGTGCAATGGGGTATATCATATAGTATAACCATTTCTTTGTGGAATAACGCTATAGTTTCTTTCTTATGCAAGTAAAATTCATTTAGAACATTTGGCTACATATTCGATTGCCGCAATATATTTTCAGACTTTTCTTCCACTTCAAAAATATTAAAATTCAGCATAGCAACACCTTTAAGATCTCCCTCGCAAAAAAACAACTTTAATATCTGCACTTTCTGTAATAAAGCACCTGTGATAACTGATAAATAACTTTGACACATTGCTTGTTTCATCAATTCATCATTTAGATAACCGACAAAATGAAAGGCCTTGTTTGAGCTGAAAAAGAAAATACAAAACGCATTCATCACTACATATGGTGTTATGTATGTATGCCCGCGAAATCATGATCACCACATCAGGATGATAAACACGAGTGGCCCATCAACTGAAGCACTGGACATCTGAAGATTATCTTTAGATGTAAGGCAGGAAGAATCAAACAAACGTAAGAAACCTGAATCCTTAATAAACAAGACACATGAAACATGATTTTCGAAACAGATCTATGCTATAGATTAAAACTCACATCTCACTTTTTAGGGGGTTTTGAGAGAACTTAACTACCCCCCTCCCCCTAAAAACTTGTAAAGGGAATTCTCGTCCATCCACTTAATCCTCTGATTTATTTGGCAATGGAAAAATCTTCCAAACAACCGACTGATCTTCTCGCCGCATCCGCCGCTCGTGCGGCCGTTAGATCACGATCCACTGGCCTGTTGGATCATGGTTGCGTGTACACCTTGCGACCATGCACTGCTTGCCTATGGCGATAGCAAGCAACGATGACCACATGTGCGAGGCAACATCGTTCGATCCCTCAATTGCAAAAAACCTTGTAAAAATTATTCTGCGATAGGACCTTTGTTGCGAAAAATTTCTACAACGAGACCTCTGTTGCAGAAAAACTCATAAAAATGATTCTGCAACAAGACCTCTATTGCAAAAAAATCCGCAACAAGACCTCCGTTGTAAACAAAATCTGTAACAAGACCTCAGCTACAGAAAATACCAAAACAACACACTTGTTGCAAAGATGACTTGTCGCATAGGTAGATCGGACGTCATCGGCAGCTCCATCCAATGGTCACCGATGCAACGGATCTTTTTATATTATCCGCCGGCGGACGCGTAGCATCTCCCGCTTTGGTAATTAATTAGAGACAAATTGTTTTCTCCTAGACAAAATCACAACGTCCTGCATGATTACTAGTTCATCCTAGCGTGTTTCCGGCCGGCTCCCGCCAGCCGGTTGGCCGACCCTTCCCTGTGCACTTCCTCGCCACTGCATCTTACCCTGCCTTTCCCACCTTGAGGCTACGTTCGGTTATCCTCACCCCCGCCGGGATCAGATCGAAACCCCGTCGATCCCCGTGGATTTCTCCCCGGCTGGGGTCAGATCCCAGTCTGGCTTATAACAGCCTTCGGTTAGACCCGGCCGGGATTAGTTCCCTCTGAAACCCCGTGAAAATCGCCGGGAAACGACTCACGCGTCCCGCCTCGTGGAAACAAACCCCGTCTCTGTCTCGCTTTCTCTCGCCCGACCTTCCTCATGTCGTGGCGGCGCCGGCGGCAGCGCCGTACAAGGAGGGCAGCAGCAGCAGTGCTACTGGAGGAGACTGCGATGGCGTCCTCCTCACCACCCCCTCCCCCCGCGCTCTCCTCCCTCTCCCCTGTCCAACCGGCGCCACCGCATCTAGTTGCAACGGCTCAAGCTCGGCGGCGACCCGGACCAAACTGACGGCGGCGACCCGGACAAGCCTTCTAGATCTGGTGGGTGGCGGCCCTCTCCCTCCGACCTCCTTTGGTTCCAGGACGCAGAGGTCCCTCCGCTGCCTCCGTCAGTCGTGCGTGTACGGCCCTGCCTTCCGGCTGCAGTTTTGGCGTCCGGAGTGGCGCACTTCAGCGGGCGTCGGAGACGCTACCGGAGCAGATAGCGATGGCGCGGTTCCTCCTTCCCCTTCTCCCCTTTTCAACTGTCGGCACAACAGGGAAGCGGCACGAGCTCGGCGGCTACCTAGACAGCCATGGAGCCCGGCTGAAACTCTAGCTGGACTTCGACCAATCTCCCCCGCCGCCTCACGTCGGAGAAGAGGAGGTCGCCGGCGACAAGACCTTCAGGTTGGCTCTCTCTTTCTCTCTCTCTCTCTCTCTCTCTCTCTGTGCTTCTCCCCTATCTACTTTCCGTGCTCTATCTATAGCAAGGGATTAACCGAATGCGTAACAATTGACATGGATTGCATGGTGACATGTATTTGTTCCCCAAGGGGATTTGGTGCAGAGTGGGGGATCACCCAATCCTCTAGAGGATTAAATCCACCAGAGGATTAAACACTCCTGAACCGAACAAGGCCTGAGGAGGTTCAGGAACATCCCGTCTTAGAACAGCAAGACACCGAACAGGCACAACACCATGTCGAGCTTCTCACAGCATCCACATTCTAGCATACGGTGTTGGGGCGCGCCCGTGGCGCGCCTCTTGAGGGGGAGTTGGGCGATGCCTGGTTGTACTCGCCCCTTTAACTCTCTTTTCTATTCTAATTACCGTTTGGTATGATTGCTTTAATTAAGAAACTTAGCAGCCGAAATAGAAATGTATACTCTACAAAGAAAGCCCATTATGAATCTGAACATGAAACATCTGACTGACAATAGTGCACTTAACATAAGCAACAACATAGGTTTAGCATCTTGAAAAGCATGTGATAAGAGGGCCCAAAAGCAAACCATAAGTTATCACAGGATATAGCATAATTAGGAATACTTAGTGCTACATTATATTAGATTATATTGACACAGGGGTTGTAGCGTCTTCGATGGTGCATCTAGAGGCAGTGCACGGTGACAACAAGGCGGCACTTTGAAGTGATCTGAAACAGAATGCACAGATGTCTCTTTCGTGAATGTTGACGCAGCGACGAAACTCAGACCAGTTGGTGGTTATAGTGGCCCTCTTATTAGTTCCTAGCATGATGCGACATTCGGCGAGCAGATGGCCGTCTGCAAGTCTGACCATGAGTGTATATCATTGTTTCGATCAATGTAGTCCAGCAGGTTCTCTTCAAGTATAGTTATTAAACTGAAAATACTGGTAGAAGAAAGCAAGTTATTTACATGGACAGAAATTGTTGTGTGATATGGAAGATAAGAGCGTGTTCTATGGATATTAATGATATTAATGGTGATAGCAAAGTACTGTTATTGACTACACGTCTTGAGGACCCAAATTTATGAATGCTCAAGTAAAATGGCTGACGAAAGAGCAAAGAGAAGTCAATATTTCTGGTGTCCAGTTGATGATTTGAGTATGTACTGCCTACTTTTGTAAGATGACTAAACTACTGACTGTTAAGTAGTATGAACATAACAGAAATTTTTATATGTTAAGCATGGATAGAACAATAGTATAAATAAGAAACTCTGTATGCAACTTTCGTTTGTATCATCACAAACTTACAGCTGTAAATATAATTAAAATGCATAAGAAAACAGCATTGTATATTCTGTAAAATGGCTGGTGAAGCTCATGAAAAAATTCTCGTCTATATCGTGTGCATTTGTTCGTATTACATGGATGAAAAATGTGAGATGGAAAAGACATCAACCTACAATAAACCTCTTCCAGATTTAGTACCAACTTAAATACAAGAATGAAGAGCTGGTCTAAAAGAGAGTGCCAATTCTAAGTTCGTGGAGAATGCATGCATACCAGTGTACATTGTCAGCAACCATCATATATCAATCATGCAAAAAATGCAATCACATACACACACGTTTATTTTCATCAGCACAATACAGTGATCCCATGTAATCAACGATACTTGTTGAGAGAAACCAAGCATGTGAGTGACTTAGTAGCAGGGACAAATAACAGAGAAGGGACGACCTGGAGACAAGCGATGTCGATGCTCTGGCGCATGATGTCGATGAGCTCGTCGTCGTAGTCGACGACGGAGCAGCGGTCGATCCAGATGTCGAAGGATCCGTGATTGTTATGGATGCCGTCGATGTCGTGGTTGCGGCCGGCCTCGAACTGGACTGGAATAATTCAGAATTAGTACCGATGACATTTGGCAGCAATAAAATACTAATGCATCTAATTATGATGCCATATGTGGCCAGTAAACAAACCCAGAGCAAGAAGTGTGTTATCATCGGTAGCACGGTTAGCCTCCTCCAGCATCTTAACAATGGAAAGGCAAACAACAACGGAAAGATGCTCATGTGCTCAACTAATAACCAAAGTAAATATGGCCAATAAATAACCTATCCCATTTGGTTTTGCCTTGCATCATGCCAAGGTAAGAACATCAAAAGGATGTAACTTTGCTAGCCTAGTCCTTGGTGCAGGACTGACGATAGGTAGAAAGCCTCGATTTGAACAACAAAGTATATATTGTACGGAAAAAGTATACCATTATATTTATATGGGAAAGAAGTTTACGATGGTACATTTTGTAGGCATGTAACATATATTTTGTTGGTCAAGCCCATGATCAAGGTTCAGAAATGAGATTGATATGGGGCTTATAGAAGGGGAAAATGGAAATTATGGTCACCGGTTAGTATTGGGGTTTGATTTTTACTGGTGGTAGATAAGATCCACCATTAGTTTCCATGGAATTGGAGGGGCAGTAAATTGCTTTTGGAGATACGAGTGAAGGAAACACACGAGCAGAAGACAATGGAGGAACAAGAAAGCAGAAAACACCTGGTTCTGTTTACGTAAATGTTGCTACTTTGCTTTAGTCCAGCCAAGTAAAAAAGAGAGACAGTGAAACTGGAAATGTTCTAAAAAAAGTGAAACTGGAAACGAAATAAAAGAGGTTCCCGTACACCATTGTCTTTTTGTTCGTGCGACCGTCCATCTGCATGTAAACTGGCGAAGGAGATCGGACGAGGCAGAGACCTGTTACCTTGCTGCAGGGGCCGTGGTAGTGGGTGAGGGTGTAGGCAATGGTGTAGGAGACAACAAAGACGAAGGTGTTGAAGAGTGCAACTGACCCACCGGACAGCACCCGAGAACGGGAACGAACGACAAAATTTAGCCAGGGCATAAATTAACACATGATAGCAAGTCTAAAATCTTCCAAAAAAAGGTTGCAATAACTGGACAAAGGTGCACTTGTAACTCAGTTGAATCTAGACTAACTACTCTAGAGTTGAATCTAGACTAACTACTCTAGAGCTCCATGCTGCAACAACGGATGCTTGTTGCAAAATTTAAGAGAGGCTATTGAGGTTACCTTTACCTAGGTGAAGATTTCCTTTGACAAGAACTTGCCTTTCTGATCTATGCCCACCACGTTGATGTTACATCTCTAAGTTCTCCTGCAACAAAGAAAGATCTTAATGAATAGAGCAAATCAAATCTGCTGAATCAAACAGGTAAGCTTCCTGTCTTTGTTTACATGCTTTTTCCTAAGCTTCAATGTTTAAAAGGTAGCTAGCACTCTGTAATCATACATGAGTTATAATCATATAGCCATATGGCAATGGCAGGAGAAGATATTGTCAAATGTAAACTCTGAAAATTCTAAATTGACAACAGAAAAATAATGACATGAACATAAAAGGCATGCATCTCCTACAACTGAAGCACGTACATCTAGCAAATTAAAGCACTCGTCCGTGTAATTAGTTTCAGATTAAGCTTTCGCACATTACCATGCATCTTTTAGAAGGAAGAAATCATACATCACCCAAAAACTACACAAAGGTTAACTAGGTGAAGATAGGAAGAAGGTGCTGCCGTCTCCTTGCTCTCCTTTTCGGCACATTGGACCCATGTGACCGAAAGCCGCCGGCGCCCTCTTCCTCCTCCGCCACCGCCATCCTCGCCACACGGCTTCAGCTCCCAAACCAGCGGCGCCGCCATCCTCCCGACGCAGCTGCAGGTTGCCGAACCACAACCGGAGCAGCGCCAGCCCCCCCCCCCCCCCCCCCCTCACGCGGTCCCCATAGACCTTGCCGGCACACTCGACATCGCGGAGGCAGCCCGAGTCCGGGCCTCCATGCCGGCGGCGTGCGGCGCAAACGGGAGGCCTGGTCCCGCGTGACGGAGAGATCCGACGCACCGTCAATAAGCAAAATTAAATTAACAGATTGGAAGCATATAAGATTCAGAAATACTCTAAGAACATGAGTCACATTTTAGCAAATTAAGAGGCTTACATCACAACATTTTCACCATGAACAGAACTTTCCTCAGTGTTCTAGACAAGCTTGATATGCTTTCTCATGGGAGGTGTAGCTTTGGTCTTATAGTCTGCATCATACGCCACAAAGCAGCTTCTTTTGCTTTCTGTACAGTAGGAACTACGAGAAAAAAGTAGCTCAATTCAGTATCACGCCTTCATATATTTCCATGAGACCATTAGTAGAATAAAAAGGCATTCTCATGTAATACAATAAGGGGGAGAACACAATAAAATAACTTGAAGGCACATCAAATACTAATTAGTACAACAACAATATCAAGCAGATGACATATTAGATACAGGAATTTATCTATTTATCAACAAATTAGCAATTAGCGTGATAAGAATTTATTTATTCATCAAATACTAATTAGTACAGCAACAATATCAAGCAGCAGATGACATGTTAGATATAGGAATTTATCTATTCATCAACTAATTAGCATGATCCTAGAGTACACAGAGTAGCATTATTATAGGGTGTTTAAACCTGGATCTGCAAAATGCAATGAAATAATAGGTCAAGTAAATTAGGACAAACCTGCATATAGGAAAAACAAGCACATCAACATAGCCAATCACACCCTCCTGTAGCTGTACATAACTTGGTTGTGTGTGGCAGCCATATTGGGAATATTTGGTGGAGCAAACCTGAAGCACCAACCACAACAAACAGGATCACCAAGGGAACAACCAAACAAAATTTGATTCATAGAATGCAGTGGCATGGTGATCCAGAACTGAGAGTGAAGATACCAATGCCATGACCACTTCATATAGTTCAATCTTCACTTCCTAGGTCAATATATAGGGATCAACACTTGAACACATTGTTTAACCTATAAGCTTTTTCCTTGCTTGTCAAGCAGATCTGAAAATGCAAAGACGAAAAGATTAGACCTCAATAATGACTGAAGGCAGAAAAACATGGATTAACCAAGTACCCAAAAATAAATGGATTTCACTAAGTCAGTTCATAGCATATGTTATTGCTTAATTACCATGTGTAATTATTTTAACTAATTACCTTACTATCTTTAACACCTCATAATAGCTAATGTCTTCTTGGGAGGCCATCTGATACTATATGATCCGAATAAAAAAGCATACACGTCAGAGTTTGCCTGTCATGAAGAGAAATAAGAAAAGTACAACAGTGAGACTTAATAGCAATGGTAACAGCAGGTTAGAAAGAGAAATATTGTTTAACAACACAACATGGAGCAGACAGAGGTGTCAGTACAAGAAATGCCTTTCAGAAGTTACCTGGGTGAAATGGAAAATCAATAGACAAGCACATCTTATCCTTTGGCATCACAAAAATGTCCAGCAACAGTCAAACCAGTCAGGTCTACACGAGCACGGCCACCCCGGGGGCTCATTCATTTGCCCATAGACAAGAGCACACTTGCTTTCACTCTGCCACAAACAATGATTTTGTAAGGAAGGATAACTTGCAGATATGAAACTTCACAACTAAAATTTCAAAATCTGTAGCTTGGTAACATGACTAAACTTTCTAAATTTCAAGCAATACCAAACAACATTACTTACAAGTTATGACACTGCAAAATAGAGTACACTTTGACAGTAGTGCAACTTGCATTTGACGAGAACCAGGGCATCTTCCTACAAAATGATCAGCTTTAAGCGTCGAAATGATAACTATATCACACATGACTCCTGACCACCAGACCATTAGACAACACATAATGGCAGCCATAGTGCTGAACTTCACACTGGTAAAGCACAAGGATAGCAAGGTTTCCAGTAAAAGCTAACAGACACATAAAACCGAGAAATGTTCGGAAGCATTAGAAGTCAGCACATATGGGATTTAGTAAATCAATTACCTCAGATTTTGGAAGGAATATCAAGGAAATGAAGGATATGTAGCCCAGGACTTCCCAGTCGCCTTGTTCCTTTCAGCTGATGTAGGAAAAGATCAATCAAAAGATCAAAAAATCCACAGCGTGTGTCACCCACTGAAGCCATGCAAGCTCTAGGCCTACTTGATCCCTCGATTAATTAGTCAGAAACCCATTGCATGGAGTAGTACTTATCCCCCACCCGACGGCATGAGTAGTGTGTCCTAAGGGATTACCCGCTCTAAATTCGAACGCCGCTGCTACTGACTTGATTTCTTTGATCCTTATTTGACCGGCCCACA
Organism: Triticum urartu; assembly: GCF_003073215.2. Lineage (NCBI taxonomy): Eukaryota > Viridiplantae > Streptophyta > Magnoliopsida > Poales > Poaceae > Triticum > Triticum urartu. The sequence continues at coordinate 609,074,032 of NC_053028.1, forward strand.
TCCAAGTCAATACGCTAGTTAATTCAGAGTGGCAACACGAAACATACACTCAACCATGCACACCAGCACAAGCACAGCATGCGCACACCACACATCTAGCACACGCGCACGCCTCCAGCAGCATGATCACCACACGCACGCCACCGACAGCACGCAGCCCACGCACAAGCACAACACGAACGGACGCCCATGCCGAGATTCACTGCTAGACCGCATCGAAGTCGCATCGAAAGAATTGAAAAACAAGAGAGGGAGGGAGCAAGGATCTGAGGAGCGTACCTATGAATAGGCGAGCTGTTGTTTCCTGCCGTCTAGCTGCTGCTGCTTTCGACCGGCGTCCTCGTCCATCTCTAGGCGCTAGGCGATGGCGACGACGTCACACATGGCTCTAGTCGGTGGCGTGGGAGGGAGGAGGATGCTGGCGACGGAGATGGGCCAGCGGAGGAGGGGCCACCATCACTGGGCAGAGGAGGGGGCGGGAAGAGGCGATGAGGAAGGACGGGGGCGGCGGCGGCGGCGAAAAGAGGGGGAGTCGTGGTGGAGGCAGGTGTGGTGGCGGCGGCAACCCTAGGAGAGGCGAAGAGAATGGGGGTGGGTTGAGAAGAAAATGCGGCCTCTATCTGTTTAAGTTCCAAGAAAAAATTCCTTACTTGACATTGTTTTAAAATCCGGTTCCTTATTTGACACTGGAAAAGTTTCTTTTTCCTATTTAACACTAGTCCTAAATTTTATTCCCTATACGACACTTCCATCTATTTTGAGCGTAAATGATACCTGAAAAGACGATTTTGCCCCTCATGCAGTATGTGTGTGCGCGCGCGTGTGTGCTGTTGCGTGTGTGGGTGCACACGCACATGTGTGCTGCAGATGTGTGTGTGCATGTGTGCTGCTGCGTGTGTGTTTGCTGTTGTGTGCCTATGTGTTGCCTGCGTGTGTGCTGCTGCGTGTGTGTATGTGTGTGTGCTGCTGCTACGTGTGTGTTGCTGCGTGTGTGCGCGCGTGCATGTGTGTTGCTGCGTGTGTGTGCATGCGCGCGTGCGTGTGTGTGTTGTTGCATGTGTGCTCCTGCCCTCGCGCTGATGCTACGTGTGCGCTATTGCCCCCACACACATACCACATGAGGGGTAAAAGAATCTTTTCAGGTGTTATTTAGGCTCAAAATGGACTAAAATGTCATATAGAGAATAAAATTTAAAACTTATGTTAAATAGAAAAAAAAAACTTTTTCAGTATCAAATAAGGAAGCAGATTTTAAGATAATGTCAAATAAGGAATTTTCTTCAGTTCCAACGCCTTTTCTCTGGCTGACCCACATGATTCAGGATAAAAATTATTCTCTCCAGCCCCTTCTGGCCACGTGGTATAGTCCAGCTTCCGCTCTTTCTACACACGTTAATGCGTTTAATTACGCCTGAATCCAGGTGTCAAGTTACTACTTGCTTCGACGGATGGTCTCCGGTTCTATTTTTCTAATTCATTGATTGATAATCTCAACTAGGAACGAGAAGTCCAGACTTGATCTTGTTAGAGGGGAGAAAGAGGTTTGGTGGAATAGTTCTTGTATTGCTTGAGCCTCGTGGACATATATATAGAAGTACAATCATTTACTTAGAGTACAAGACAAGTTAGAACAAATCCTAATCTATCGCGTCTTTCCTAATAAACATTATACTCAACATCCCCCCGTAGTCACAACGGTAGCGACGGTGAGACTGGAGAAAAATCCGAAGGCAAGCCGACGGACCCCCCCCCCCCACAGTGGTAACGGGCGACGCATCGCGGAGTCGTGACTGGAGTGGCAACCGACGAGGTTGCTCAAGCAAGGTGATAGCCCTTTGTGCCGTTTGTCAATGTAGCCGAGAGCGTGGGTGGTGGAGCCGTGGTCGAGGTAGCCGTGTGGAGAATGTCGTGGTCGATGTCGAGTCGGGGTGGCCGGTGTCGAGGAAGTCACTGTGGAGCTGCGGGCGCAAGAGGGCGCCGAGTTAGCATGGGCGCAGTGGTGTCGAAGTAGGGGTGCGCCGGAAAGAAAATGTTGTTGACGACGCGTCGCGGCGGGTTTGCCAAGCCCGGGGACACATCGTGGACGAAGGCACGCACTGGTGTTGCCAGCACCGGGCATGCGTAGACGAACGAAGACGAAGTTGACGAAGCGTCGACCAGGCTTGCCAGGCCCGGGGACACGTCGTGGATGAAGGCACACATCGGTGTTGCCAGCACCGGGCATGCGTAGACGAGGGACCTGCACGAGCCGTACACCATGTCGGAGAAGTCAAAGGGGCCAGCAGAGAAGAACTCGACGACGATTTGCGGCGTCCATCGGCGCGGTGCCGATGTCACCAACGGTGGTCGGAGTAGACGAAGTGGTCGGGGTAGATGACGACGACGCTGGCGACGGGCTGGTGCTGGACGAAGACGAACGGTGTGGACGGGCGGCGGCGGCAGCTACGGAGGTAGCCGCGGCGGTGGCCGAAGAAGAGCGGCGGCGGCGGCCTGACGGCGGCGGCAGCGGCTAGGTTAGAAGTGCGACGGCGGTGCTCGAAGTAGGCGAAGAACCCTGACAGCGTGACGAAGACCGACGCGGACGGTGGCGTTCCCGCGCCAAGGAAGACGGCGCGGCGCATACCACGGGAGGTCGACGCGCGGTGACGACGGAGCTGACCGCGGGCCGCGGCGCTACGGCCCGAAGGGGCGACGTAGCGGCGGCAGGCGGGTCGGGGCGACGGGGGGAAGACCTCGGGGCGGCAGCGGGGACCGCGCGCCGCGACGCTGCGGCCCAAAGGGGCGATGCAACGGCGGTGCGCGAGTCGGTGCAGCCGCGGGGACGACCTCGGGGCGGCGGCGGGTACCGTGTATCACGGCACTACGGACCAAAGGGGCGACGCAGCGGCGACGTACGAGTCGATGCAACCGCGAAGAGAACCATGGGGCGGCGGCGCTGCAGCCCGACAGGGCGACGCAGCGGCAGCCCGATGCTCGATCGGCGGAGAGGCGCGCTGAACTCGGGGACGATCTTTACGGGACCTGCAGAGGCACGCATAGCCGACGGGTCAGGTCGGTCGCGCGGCGTAGATGAGGCAGATCGCGGCGGCGAGCGGGTGATCAAGCCGATCGCGCGCGAGGTCGGGGACGCCGCTCGGTGGAGGCATGGTGGCGGCAGAGTCTGAGATGAAGCCGGCGACGACAGACGCCGTGGGACGTCGCGGACGACCTTGTCAGCACCGGCACCCGGGCTGCCAAAGCAGCGCCAGCGCCCGGGCAGCGAGGCCCGAGCGACCAACGGAGCAGCGGCGTCCGAGTTGAGGTAGCCGACGAGCCTCACGTAGCCGTCCTGACGCAGCCGAGAACGAGGCCGGCGAGGTAGACCGCCGGGCCGCCGTGCAGACGCGACGGAGGCGGGTGACGTGGATCGATGGGCGGGCCGGCACGTGAGCGACGGCTATGATTGGTCGTCACATGGCGCGAGACCGTCGGGTCGGGACGATGCAGGTGTCCCGGTCGGAGCAGGATTGTTGGAAATATGCCCTAGAGGCAATAATAAAAGTATTATTATTATATTTCTTTGTTCATGATAATTGTCTTTATTCATGCTATAATTGTATTATCCGGAAATCGTAATACATGTGTGAATAACAGACACCAACATGTCCCTAGTAAGCCTCTAGTTGACTAGCTCGTTGATCAACAGATAGTCATGGTTTCCTGGCTATGAACATTGGATGTCATTGATAACGGGATCACGTCATTAGGAGAATGATGTGATGGACAAGACCCAATCCTAAGCATAGCGCAAGATCGTGTAGTTCGTTTGCTAGAGCTTTTCCAATGTCAAGTATCTTTTCCTTTGACCATGAGATCGTATAACTCCCGGATACCGTAGGAGTGCTTTGGGTGTACCAAACGTCACAACGTAACTGGGTGACTATAAAGGTGCACTACATGTATCTCCGAAAGTGTCTATTGGGTTGACACGGATCGAGACTGGGATTTGTCACTCCGTATGACGGAGAGGTATCACTGGGCCCACTCAGTAATGCATCATCATAATGAGCTCAAAGTGACCAAGTGTCTGGTCACGGGATCATGCCTTACGGTACGAGTAAAGTGACTTGCTGGTAACGAGATTGAACAAGGTATTGGGATACCGACGATCGAATCTCGGGCAAGTAACATACCGATTGACAAAGGGAATTGTATGCGGGGTTGATTGAATCCTCGACATCGTGGTTCATCCGATGAGATCATCGTGGAGTATGTGGGAGCCAACATGGGTATCCAGATCCCGCTGTTGGTTATTGACCGGAGAGTCGTCTCGGTCATGTCTACATGTCTCCCGAACCCGTAGGGTCTACACACTTAAGGTTCAGTGACGCTAGGGTTGTAGGGATATGTATATGCAGTAACCCGAATGTTGTTCGGAGTCCCGGATGAGATCCCGGACATCACGAGGAGTTCCGGAATGGTCCGGAGGTAAAGATTTATATATGGGAAGTCCTGTTTCGGGCATCGGGACAAGTTTCGGGGTTATCGGTATTGTACCGGGACCACCGGAAGGGTTCCGGGGGTCCACCGGGTGGGTCCACCTATCCCGGGGGCCACATGGGCTATAAGGGGGTGCGCCTTGGCCTACATGGGCCAAGGGCACCAGCCCCAAGAGGCCCATGCGCCTAGGGTTACAAGGGGAAAGAGTCCTAGGAGGGGAAGGCACCTCCTAGGTGCCTTGGGGGGGAGGGACTCTCCCTTGGCCGCCGCCCCACCCTAGGAGATTGGATCTCCTAGGGCCGGCGCCCCCCCTTGGCCCTCCTATATATAGTGGGGGAAGGAGGGCTTTCATCCCACGCCTTTGGTTGCCTCCTTCTCCCTCTCCAACACCTCCTCCCCCTCCAAAGCGCTTGGCGAAGCCCTGCCGGAGTACTGCAGCTCCATCAACACCACGCCGTCGTGCTGCTGCTGGTGCCATCTCCCTCAACCTCTCCTCTCCCCTTGCTGGATCAAGAAGGAGGAGACGTGGCTGTTCCGTACGTGTGTTGAACGCGGAGGTGCCGTCCGTTCGGTGCTAGGATCTCTGGTGATTTGGATCACGTCGTGTACGACTACCTCATCCCCGTTCCTTGAACGCTTCCGCTTGCGATCTACAAAGGTATGTAGATGCATCTAATCACTCGTTGCTAGATGAACTCCTAGATGGATCTTGGTGAAACCGTAGGAAAATTTTTGTTTTCTGCAACGTTCCCCAACAGTGGCATCATGAGCTAGGTCTATGCGTAGTTCTTCTTGCACGAGTAGAACACAATTTGTTGTGGGCGTTGATGTTGTCAACTTTCTTGCCGCTACTAGTCTTATCTTGCTTCAACGGTATTGTGGGATGAAGCGGCCCGGACCAACCTTACACGTATACTTACGTGAGACCGGTTCCACCGACTAACATGCACTAGTTGCATAAGGTGGCTGGCGGGTGTCTGTCTCTCCTACTTTAGTTGGAGCGGATTCGATGAACAGGGTCCTTATGAAGGGTAAATATAAGTTGACAAATCACGTTGTGGCTTTCACGTAGGTAAGAAAACGTTCTTGCTAGAACCCTAATTCAGCCACGTAAAAACTTGCAACAACAATTAGAGGACGTCTAACTTGTTTTTGCAGCAAGTGGTTTGTGATATGATATGGCCAAAGTTGTGATGAATGATGAATGATCTATATGTGATGTATGAGATGTTCATGCTATTGTAATAGGAATCACGACTTGCATGTCGATGAGTATGACAACTGGCAGGAGCCATAGGAGTTGTCTTTATTCTTTTATATGACCTGCGTGTCATCGAGGAACGCCATGTAAATTACTTTACTTTATTGCTAAACGCGTTAGCCATAGTAGTAGAAGTAATAGTTGGCGAGCAACTTCATGGAGACACGATGATGGAGATCATGATGATGGAGAGCATGGTGTCAAGCCGGTGACAAGATGATCATGGAGCCCCAAGATGGAGATCAAAGGAGCTATGTGATATTGGCCATATCATGTCACGTTTATTATTTGATTGCATGTGATGTTTATCATGTTTTTGCATCTTGTTTACTTAGAACGACGGTAGTAAATAAGATGATCCCTCATAACAATTTCAAGAACTGTTCTCCCCTAACTGTGCTCCGTTGCTAAAGTTCGTCGTTTCGAAGCACGCCGTGATGATCGGGTGTGATAGATCCTTACGTTCACATACAACGGGTGTAAGACAGTTTTACACATGCAAAACACTTAGGGTTAACTTGACGAGCCTAGCATGTACAGACATGGCCTCGGAACACAGAAGACCGAAAGGTCGAGCATGAGTCATATAGAAGATACGATCAACATGAAGATGTTCACCGACGTTGACTAGTCCGTCTCACGTGATGATCGGACACGGTCTAGTTAACTCGGATCATGTAATACTTAGATGACTAGAGGGATGTCTAATCTAAGTGGGAGTTCATTAATAATTTGATTAGATGAACTTAATTATCATGAACTTAGTCTAAAATCTTTGCAATATGTCTTGTAGATCAAATGGCCAACGTTGTATTCAATTTCAACGCGTTCCTAGAGAAAACCAAGCTGAAAGACGATGGCAGCAACTATATGGACCGGGTCCGAAACCTGAGGATCATCCTCATAGCTGCCAAGAAAGATTATGTCCTACAAGCACCGCTAGGTGATCCACCCGTCCCACAGAACCAAGATGTTATGAACGCTTGGCAGACACGTGCTGATGACTACTCCCTCGTTCAGTGCGGCATGCTTTACAGCTTAGAGCCGGGGCTCCAAAAGCGTTTTGAGAGACATGGAGCATATGAGATGTTCGAAGAGCTGAAAATGGTTTTTCAAGCTCATGCCCGGGTCGAGAGATATGAAGTCTCCGACAAATTCTTCAGCTGTAAGATGGAGGAAAATAGTTCTGTCAGTGAGCACATACTCACTATGTCTGGGTTACATAACCGCTTGTCTCAGCTGGGAGTTAATCTCCCGGATGATGCGGTCATTGACAGAATCCTCCAGTCGCTTCCACCAAGCTACAAGAGCTTTGTGATGAACTTCAACGTGCAGGGGATACAAAAGACCATTCCTGAGTTGTTCTCAATGCTGAAATCAGCGGAGGTAGAAGTCAAAAAGGAACATCAAGTGTTGATGGTCAATAAAACCACTAAGTTCAAGAAAGGCAAGGGCAAAAAGAACTTCAAGAAGGACGGCAAGGAAGTTGCCGCGCCCGGCAAGCAAGCTGCCGGGAAGAAGCCAAAGAATGGACCCAAGCCTGAGACGGAGTGCTTTTATTGCAAAGGGAAGGGTCACTGGAAACGGAACTGCCCCAAATACTTAGCGGACAAGAAGGCCGGCAACACCAAAGGTATATTTGATATACATGTAATTGATGTGTACCTTACCAGTACTCGTAGTGACTCCTGGGTATTTGATACCGGTGCCGTTGCTCATATTTGTAACTCACAGCAGGAGTTGCGGAATAAACGGAGACTGGCGAAGGACGAGGTGACGATGCGCGTCGGGAATGGTTCCAAGGTTGATGTGATCGCCGTCGGCACGCTGCCTCTACATTTACCTACGGGATTAGTTTTAAACCTCAATAACTGTTATTTAGTGCCAGCTTTGAGCATGAACATTGTATCGGGATCTCGTTTAATTCGAGATGGCTACTCATTTAAATCTGAGAATAATGGTTGTTCCATTTATATGAGAGATATGTTTTATGGTCATGCTCCTATGGTGAATGGTTTATTCTTAATGAATCTGGAGCGTATTGCTACACATATTCATAGTGTGAGTACCAAAAGATGTAAAGTTGATAATGATAGTACCACATACTTGTGGCACTGCCGCCTTGGTCACATAGGTGTCAAACGCATGAAGAAGCTCCATACAGATGGACTTTTAGAGTCTCTTGATTATGAATCATTTGACACGTGCGAACCATGCCTTATGGGTAAAATGACCAAGACTCCGTTCTCAGGAACAATGGAGCGAGCAACCGACTTATTGGAAATCATACATACTGATGTGTGCGGTCCAATGAGTGTTGAGGCTCGCGGTGGCTATCGTTATGTTCTCACGCTCACTGATGATTTAAGTAGATATGGGTATATCTACTTAATGAAACACAAGTCTGAAACCTTTGAAAAGTTCAAGGAATTTCAGAGTGAGGTTGAAAATCAACGTGACAGGAAAATCAAGTTTCTACGATCAGATCGTGGAGGAGAATACTTGAGTCACGAGTTTGGCACACACTTAAGAAAATGTGGAATAGTTTCACAACTCATGCCGCCTAGAACACCTCAGCGTAACGGTGTGTCCGAACGTCGTAATCGCACTCTATTGGATATGGTGCGGTCTATGATGTCTCTTACTGATTTACCACTATCTTTTTGGGGCTATGCTTTAGAGACTGCCGCATTTACTTTAAATAGGGCTCCGTCGAAATCCGTTGAGACGACACCGTTTGAATTATGGTTTGGTAAGAAACCTAAGTTGTCGTTTCTAAAAGTTTGGGGATGCGATGCTTATGTCAAGAAACTTCAACCTGAAAAGCTCGAACCCAAATCGGAAAAATGCGTCTTCATAGGATACCCAAAAGAAACTGTTGGGTACACCTTCTACCTCAGATCCGAAGGCAAGATCTTTGTTGCCAAGAATGGGTCCTTTCTAGAGAAAGAGTTTCTCTCAAAAGAAGTAAGTGGGAGGAAAGTAGAGCTTGATGAAGTATTACCTCTTGAACCAGAAAATGGCGCAACTCAAGAAAATGTTCCTGAGGTGCCTGCACCGACTAGAGAGGAAGTTAATGATAATGATCAAGATACTTCTGATCAAGCTCCTACTGAAATTCGAAGGTCCACAAGGACACGTTCCGCGCCAGAGTGGTACGGCAACCCTGTCTTGGAAATCATGTTGTTAGACAACGGTGAACCTTCGAACTATGAAGAAGCGATGGCGGGCCCGGATTCCGACAAATGGCTAGAAGCCATGAAATCCGAGATAGGATCCATGTATGAAAACGAAGTATGGACTTTGACTGACTTGCCCGTGGAACGGCGAGCCATAGAAAATAAATGGATCTTTAAGAAGAAGACAGACGCGGATGGTAATGTGACCATCTATAAAGCTCGGCTTGTCGCTAAGGGTTATCGACAAGTTCAAGGGGTTGACTACGATGAGACTTTCTCACTGGTAGCGAAGCTGAAGTCCGTCCGAATCATGTTAGCGATTGCCGCATTCTATGATTATGAAATATGGCAAATGGACGTCAAAACGGCATTCCTTAATGGTTTCCTTAAGGAAGAATTGTATATGATGCAGCCGGAAGGTTTTGTCGATCCTAAGAATGCTGACAAGGTATGCAAGCTCCAACGCTTGATTTATGGGCTGGTGCAAGCATCTCGGAGTTGGAACATTCGCTTTGATGAGATGATCAAAGCGTTTGGGTTTACACAGACTTATGGAGAAGCCTGCGTTTACAAGAAAGTGAGTGGGAGCTCTGTAGCATTTCTCATATTATATGTAGATGACATACTTTTGATGGGAAATGATATAGAACTCTTGGACATCATCAAGGCCTACTTGAATAAAAGTTTTTCAACGAAGGACCTTGGAGAAGCTGCTTATATATTAGGCATCAAAATCTATAGAGATAGATCGAGATGCCTCATAGGTCTTTCACAAAGCACATACCTTGATAAGATATTGAAGAAGTTCAATATGGATCAGTCTAAGAAGGGGTTCTTGCCTGTGTTGTAAGGTATGAAATTGAGCTCAGCTCAATGTCCGACCACGGCAGAAGAAATAGAAGAGATGAGTGTCATCCCCTATGCCTCAGCCATAGGTTCTATTATGTATGCCATGCTGTGTACTAGGCCTGATGTAAACCTTGCCGTAAGTTTGGTAGGAAGGTACCAAAGTAATCCCGGCAAGGAACACTGGACAGCGGTCAAGAATATCCTGAAGTACCTGAAAAGGACTAAGGAAATGTTTCTCATTTATGGAGGTGACGAAGAGCTCGTCGTAAAGGGTTACGTCGACGCTAGCTTCGACACAGATCTGGATGACTCTAAGTCACAAACCGGATACGTGTATATTTTGAATGGTGGGGCAGTAAGCTGGTGCAGTTGCAAGCAAAGCGTCGTGGCGGGATCTACATGTGAAGCAGAGTACATGGCAGCCTCGGAGGCAGCACATGAAGCAATTTGGGTGAAGGAGTTCATCACTGACCTAGGAGTCATACCCAATGCGTCGGGGCCGATCAAGCTCTTCTGTGACAACACTGGAGCTATTGCTCTTGCCAAGGAGCCCAGGTTTCACAAGAAGACAAGGCACATCAAGCGTCGCTTCAACTCCATTCGTGAAAATGTTCAAGATGGAGACATAGAGATTTGTAAAGTGCACACGGACCTGAATGTAGCAGATCCGTTGACTAAACCTCTCCCTAGAGCAAAACATGATCAACACCAGAATTCCATGGGTGTTCGATTCATCACATTGTAACTAGATTATTGACTCTAGTGCAAGTGGGAGACTGTTGGAAATATGCCCTAGAGGCAATAATAAAAGCATTATTATTATATTTCCTTGTTCATGATAATTGTCTTTATTCATGCTATAATTGTGTTATCCGGAAATCGTAATACATGTGTGAATAACAGACACTAACATGTCCCTAGTAAGCCTCTAGTTGACTAGCTCGTTGATCAACAGATAGTCATGATTTCCTGACTATGGACATTGGATGTCATTGATAACGAGATCACATCATTAGGAGAATGATGTGATGGACAAGACCCAAACCTAAACATAGCACAAGATCGTATAGTTCGTTTGCTAGAGTTTTCCAATGTCAAAGTATCTTTTCCTTAGACCATGAGATTGTGCAACTCCCGGATACCGTAGGAGTGCTTTGGGTGTACCAAACGTCACAACGTAACTGGGTGACTATAAAGGTACACTACAGGGTATCTCCGAAAGTGTCTATTGGGTTGACACGGATCAAGACTGGGATTTGTCACTCCGTATGACGGAGAGGTATCACTGGGCCCACTCGGTAATGCATTCATCATAATGAGCTCAAAGTGACCAAGTGGTCTGGTCACGGGGATCATGCCTTACGGTACGAGTAAAGTGACTTGCTGGTAAACGAGATTGAACAAGGGTATTGGGATACCGACGATCGAATCTCGGGCAAGTAACATACCGATTGACAAAGGGAATTGTATGCGGGGTTGATTGAATCCTCGACATCATGGTTCATCCGATGAGATCATCGTGGAGTATGTGGGAGCCAACATGGGTATCCAGATCCCGCTGTTGGTTATTGACCGGAGAGTCGTCTCGGTCATGTCTACATGTCTCCCGAACCCGTAGGGTCTACACACTTAAGGTTCAGTGACGCTAGGGTTGTAGGGATATGTATATGCAGTAACCCGAATGTTGTTCGGAGTCCCGGATGAGATCCCGGACATCACGAGGAGTTCCGGAATGGTCCGGAGGTAAAGATTTATATATGGGAAGTCCTGTTTCGGGCATCGGGACAAGTTTCGGGGTTATCGGTATTGTACCAGGACCACCGGAAGGGTCCCGGGGGTCCACCGGGTGGGTCCACCTATCCCGGGGGGGCACATGGGCTATAAGGGGGTGCGCCTTGGCCTACATGGGCCAAGGGCACCAGCCCCAAGAGGCCCATACGCCTAGGGTTACAAGGGGAAAGAGTCCTAGGAGGGGAAGGCACCTCCTAGGTGCCTTGGGGGGGGAGGGACTCCCCCTTGGCCGCCGCCCCACCCTAGGAGATTGGATCTCCTAGGGCCGGCGCCCCCCCTTGGCCCTCCTATATATAGTGGGGGAAGGAGGGCTTTCATCCCACGCCTTTGGTTGCCTCCTTCTCCCTCTCCAACACCTCCTCCCCCTCCAAAGCGCTTGGCGAAGCCCTGCCGGAGTACTGCAGCTCCATCAACACCACGCCGTCGTACTGCTGCTGGTGCCATCTCCCTCAACCTCTCCTCTCCCCTTGCTGGATCACGAAGGAGGAGACGTGGCTGTTCCGTACGTGTGTTGAACGCAGAGGTGCCGTCCGTTTGGTGCTAGGATCTCCGGTGATTTGGATCACGTCGTGTACGACTACCTCATCCCCGTTCCTTGAACGCTTCCGCTTGCGATCTACAAAGGTATGTAGATGCATCTAATCACTCGTTGCTAGATGAACTCCTAGATGGATCTTGGTGAAACCGTAGGAAAATTTTTGTTTTCTGCAACGTTCCCCAACAAGGATGGTGACGACCGACGCAGGGCGACGTGCGGACGGCGGCTGGCCCTGACAGGCTGCCTCGGCGCGCGTGGCCGCCGGATCGGAGGAGAGGCCGGATGGTCGTGCCGGGGTCAGAGTAGAGGCGCATGGGATGGACGGCGGCTGCGGGCGACGCAAACCGATCAAGATTAAATCGGAAAATCAAAAAGAAAAAAACGCCAATCGAAGCGACCGGCGAGAGACCGAAAAAACCCGGAGCAAAGAGCTCGGGAAAAGACTCTCTAGTGCAGCCGGTCAACACGACCGGCGGACGAACTCTAGGTACGGGCGGCGCGGTCTCGGCAGTGGTTATGGAGGCCGACCGCCCCGGGGGCGGCGCGCGGGTGTGAAAACGACGGCAGCTAGGATTTAAGATCGACTTGCGATAGATATCATGTTAGAAGGGAGAGAGGTTTGGTGGAATAGTTCAATTTTATTGCTTGAGCCTCATGGATATATATATATATATATATATATATATATATATATAAGTACAATCATCTATTTAAAATACAATAAAAGTCAAAACAAATCCTAATCTATATCATCTTTCCTAATAAACATTATACTCAACAGATCTGAATATGAGCGCGACCTTACGCACGGTGCCGACCAATTGCCCCGCGGCCGGCTATATGAGCGTGAACTGGCTGTCAAGCCCGACCATCACAGCGTTGCCGGGCGACGTGCGCTAGTAGGTTGTGGCGTTCACTCCCAGCATGCCCAACAGCCGAGCAACGGACACAGCACAGCCGGATTTCTGGGATGGCCCCAACGGGAAGGGCGGCGAAAAAGACATGCGGCATGGTGTTGATGTTATGAACCTATGATGTGGCCTACTGGGGGCTAGGATACAGGTTGAGGGCCTTTGACGGGCTGCGCAGTTGGTTGGGCTCTAATTTTTTTTATATCTCAGCTTGTCTGACTCCTTTCACAGTGCAAATTTTATAGTAAAGATGTGTTACCAATACTAAACTAGAATTAGATTTTGAGAGCAACCATAATGATTATTCATGTCTCATCCAATGGTCTCCACTTAATTGCAAACTTATGGCGCAATAGTTCCACTGATCAACTCTACCTAGTTAGAGCATCTCCAATATAAGATTCAAATTTGGAGACAAAAAGTGCCTTTTACATCTCTAAAAAAGATACAACTCCAATAGATGATGTATTGATGTAAAGGAGCAACTCCAATAGATATGCCAAATGGAGATGTAAAAACTAGTGGGCGGCGGCCAAATCAGGGCGGCGACAGTGGGGACGGTGGTAGCTGTGTGTGGGGGCGGCGGAGGAGCGTCGGAGGGGCAGCGGGGGTGGTGAATCGGGACGGCGGGGCGTGAATCGGGGTGGCGGAGAAGCGGCAGTGGGCGGTGAGGAGCGCCAATTTGAGGCGGAGAGAGGATGAGGAGCGGCGGAGGGGCGGTGGGAGCTAAGCGCCGCAGGCAGCCGGCTTCGCGCGGTGGGAAGAACGGCGGAGGCGGGTGGCCGTCGGGTGGGGGGCGAGGCACGCCTCCCGTACCTCCAGTGGTGGGTCGAGGTTAGGAACAAGCCCAGTCCATCCATGACCACACCGTGGAAGCCATTAAGGTAGCCGAACCTCCGGCGGAGCTTCGATTCGAAGCAGTGGCCAAAATCGAATCGGCGGCCGCGGGGGTCTTCGCTGCTACTCCGGCGAGGCAGGCGGCGGGGACAAGTGGGTGTAGTCGCTGTGAAGTCGGAGGTGGGCTGGCGGGCAATGGTGACATCGGTTTTGGGCCAAATCGGCCGTCTGCATCGTTCAGGGGGGGGGGGGGGGGGGGATGTGTCACGCGGAAGCGGGCGGAAGGCAGTTGGGCGGTTGACGCGCGACTGGCAAATTTACATCTCTTGTAGGTTGAGACGTATATTTGCATCACGAGGTGTTGTATTTTACATCTCCGGAAAGCGGAGATGTAATCTTTTTTTTGTGTCCACATCATCAGTTGGAGAGGGAGTTTTGGTCCTCGAAGATGCCAAAGTTGATAATTTTGCATCTACATCTTCTATATGAGATGCTCTTACAATCTTTAAAATAGACGTATGAATCTGCTAATGCCCCATGGAAGCCGAGCTGCATGGAGCTCGGTTTTGAAATATCATTTTCCACATGGCGAAAATTTCATTTTTTATGAACAAATATATGCATATATACTATGTATGTGTAAATTTTCGTAACATTATACTTAAACATGTGGAGTACAAAAAAAATACAAATATGCATTTTCCAAAATGGGCCAACATTTTTTTGTCGGGCCAGAATTTTTTTGTACAGCATACAAATCATAAAATTTTCAAACGATTTTTCACACATTTATGCGGAAAACATGTAAGTTTCCATGGATTTTTTCCAATATTTTTTAAACTTTAAATATGATTTTCGATTTTCTTTTTTGGAGAAACGGGCTCCCTGGAGCCCGGCCTCCAAAAATTCGCACTCAAATCTTGTTTTGTGGTCAGCTCTTTCTTCTTTTTACCAGTTTATTTATGGGACAAACAAATTAATGATGGGTAAAATGTACCTAAATATGTTATTTACATGTGTATGTATATATGACATGCATTGTGAAAAGGTGCATTACGTTTGTGGGGACCATAGCATTTCTGAAAAATATTTTCCTCAATTGTATATGTATTTTTCCTTGTCAAACAACATCAGTAGTTTTTCTTTCACAAACAAAATACATTTATAACATTTTACTTAAAATTTAATCAGCATGATCTGTTTTGAGATTAATTTCTCTCAAGCTAATTAAGAAAGGGAGGATTGAATAATATCTATTTGGTTACTTCAATAATGCTACATCTGTCCTTTTTATTTGTCCCTTTAGATATTAATGTATTTTAGTTAGTATACACTTTTGATTTTTTATCATATGTGTTAGTCAAATTTGCTGAAATATAGAAGTATTATTTATAAAAATCTAAGAAAAGCATTAGATCACGTTAACTTCAAATACTAACTGATATGGACCTCGTTTGGAAAAGTAGTAGAAGAAGAAGAATGTTACATTGGGAAATTTCAGCATTGATTAGCGAGCATTGTAGTTTGCTACGAGTTTGCTTTAGTTCATGACATTATGTTTAGTCCTTACGTCCATCTATTGGCAAGAACTCATTGTGATGCCGCATGCATGCTTAGCATAGATATGGATTCTTCATGACACCGTATAAAATGCACACATAGGAGGGCTACGACATCTTCATAGTCAATAACTTGATGCGCATTCACCATTAAAGAATATAAAATTAGCACCTTAAGTTGTTGAACTATATTCATGTTCATGCACACCACGATGTTCGCTATGGAGAATCTGGTTATCATGTTCTTTTGGCAAAAAAATCCGGTTTTCATGTTAAGCTCCATTAATTAAGATGGAGTTTAGATTTGCTTTTATATAAGTAAAAGAAAATTATAAGGTAATTACTCTCCCGTTATGATATAACCCAAATGTTTCACACCTGCGGTGACTCAATGCTTGGCCTCACTTTTAATCTTGGAGAGGAGGATGGACGGAAGTGTAGACTTATGGTGAAAGTGTTGGGGAACGTAGTAATTTCAAAAAAAATTCCTACGCACACACACAAGATCATGGTGATGCATAGCAACGAGAGGGGAGAGTGTGTCTACGTACCCTCGTAGACCGAATGCGGAAGCGTTAGCACAACGCGGTTGATGTAGTCGTACCTCTTCACGATCCGACCGATCCAAGTACCGAACGCACGGCACCTCCGAGTTCTGCACACGTTCAACTCGATGACGTCCCGCGAGCTCCGATCCAGCAAAGCTTCACGGGAGAGTTTCATCAGCACGACGGAATGGTGACGGTGATGATGATGCTACCGACGCAGGGCTTCGCCTAAGCACCGCTACGATATGATCGAGGTGGATTATGGTGGAGGGGGGCACTACACGTGGCTAAGAGATCAATGATCAATTGTGTGTCTTTGGGGTGCCCCCTACCCCTGTATATAAAGGAAGGGAGGAGGAGAGGGCCGGCCAAGGGGAGAGGCGCACCCAAGGGGGGGGGGGTAATCCTACTCCAAGTAGGTTTGCCCCCTCTTTCCTAGTCCTGGTAGGAGAGGGGAAGGAAAGGGAGAGGAGGAGAAGGAAAGAGGGGGGCGGCCCGCTTGCCCTAAACCAATCCGGTTTGGGCCTTGGGGGCGCGCCCCACACTTCCCTTGCTGCCCTCTATTTCCACTAAGGCCCATGTAAACCCATTAAGCCCTCGGGGGGGGGGGGGTCCGGTAACCCCCGGAACCCTTTCCGGTGTCCGAATATAACCTTCCAATATGTCAATCTTTATGTCTCAACCATTTCGAGACTCCTCGTGATATAACCGATCTCATCCGGGACTCCGAACTACCTTCAGTACATCAAGCCACATAAACTCATAATACCGATCATCGCCGAACTTTAAGCGTGCGGACCCTACAGGTTCGAGAACTATGTAGACATGACTGAGACATGTTTCCGGTCAATAACCAATAGCGGAACCTGGATGCTCATATTGGTTCCCACATATTCTACGAAGATCTTTATCGGTCAAACCGCATAACAACATACGTTGTTCCCTTTGTCATCGGTATGTTACTTGCCCGAGATTCGATCGTCGGTATCTCAATACCTAGTTCAATATCGTTACCGG
The DNA here is from genome assembly GCF_003073215.2 of Triticum urartu. Classification (NCBI taxonomy): domain Eukaryota; kingdom Viridiplantae; phylum Streptophyta; class Magnoliopsida; order Poales; family Poaceae; genus Triticum; species Triticum urartu. The sequence continues at coordinate 609,091,001 of NC_053028.1, forward strand.
CAAGTCTCTTTACTCATTCCATAATACATCATCCCGCAACTAACTCATTAGTTACAATGCCTGCAAGGCTTATAGTGATGTGTATTACCGAGTGGGCCCAGAGATACCTCTCCGACAATCGGAGTGACAAATCCTAATCTCGAAATACGCCAACTCAACAAGTACCTTCGGAGACACCTATAGAGCACCTTTATAATCACCCAGTTACGTTGTGATGTTTGGTAGCACACAAAGTGTTCCTTCGGTAAATGGGAGTTGCATAATCTCATAGTCATAGGAACATGTATAAGTCATGAAGAAAGCAATAGCAACATACTAAACAATCAAGTGCTAAGCTAACAGAATGGGTCAAGTCAATCACATCATTCTCCTAATGATGTGATCATGTTAATCAAATGACAACTCATGTCTATGGTTAGGAAACTTAACCATCTTTGATTAACGAGCTAGTCAAGTAGAGGCATACTAGTGACACTATGTTTGTCTATGTATTCACACATGTATTATGTTTCCGGTTAATACAATTCTAGCATGAATAATAAACATTTATCATGAAATAAGGAAAATAATAATAACTTTATTATTGCCTCTAGGGCATATTTCCTTCAGTCTCCCACTTGCACTAGAATCAATAATCTAGTTCACATCTTTATGTGATTAGTTCACATCTCCATGTGACTAACACCCAAAGGGTTTACTAGAGTCAATAATCTAGTTCACATCGCTATGTGATTAACACCCAAAGAGTGATCATGTTTTGCTTGTGAGAGAAATTTAGTCAACGGGTCTGCCACATTCAAAGCCGTATGTATTTTGCAAATTTTCTATGTCTACAATGCTTTGCACGAAGCTACTCTAGCTAATTGCTCCTACTTTCAATATGTATCTAGATCGAGACTTAGAGTCATCTAGATCGATGTAAAAAGCTTGCATCGACGTAACTCTTTACGACGAACTCTTTTATCAACTCCATAACCGAGAAATATTTCCTTAGTCCTCTTAGGATAATTTTGATCGCTGTCCAGTGATCTACTCCTAGATCACTATTGTACTCCCTTGCTAAACTCAGTGTAGGGTATACAATAGATCTGGTACACAGCATGACATATTTTATAGAAACTATGGCTGAGGCATAGGGAATGACTTTCATTCTCTTTCTATTTTCTGCCGTGGTCGGGCTTTGAGTCTTACTCAACTTCACACCGTGTAACACAGGTAAGAACTCTTTATTTGACTGTTCCATTTTGAACTACTTCAAAATCTTGTCAAGGTATGTACTCATTGAAAACACTTATCAAGCGTCTACATCTATCTCTATAGATCTTGATGCTCAATATGTAAGTAGCTTTACCAAGGTCTTTATTTTAAAAACTCCTTTCAAATACTCCTTTATGCTTTCTAGAAAATTCTACATTATTTCCGATCAACAATATGTCATTCACATATATTTATCAGAAATATTGTAGTGCTCCCACTCACTTTCTTGTAAATACAGGCTTCACCGCAAGTCTGTATAAAACCATATGCTTTAATCAACTTATCAAAGTGTATATTCCAACTCCGAGATGCTTGCACCAGTCCATAGATGGATCGCTGGAGTTTTCTCATTTTGTTAGCACCTTTTAGGATCGACAAAACCTTCTGGTTGCATCATATACAACTCTTCTTTAAGAAATTCATGAAGGAATACAGTTTTGACATCCATTTGCCAGATTAAATAAAATGCGGCAATTGCTAACATGATTCGGACATACTTTTAAGCATCAATACGAGTGAGAAAATCTCATCATAGTCAACACCTTGAACTTGTCGAAAACATTTTGCGACAATTCGAGCTTTTTAGATAGTAACACTACTATCAACGTCCGTCTTCCTCTTGAAGATCCATTTATTCTTAATGGTTCACCGATCATCAAGCAAGTTAATCAAAGTCCATACTTTGTTCTCATACATGGATCCCATCTCACATTTCATGGCCTCAAGCCATCTTGCGGAATCTGGGCTCATCATCGCTTCCTCATAGTTCGTAGGTTCGTCATGGTCAGGTAACATGACATCTAGAACATGATTACCGTACCACTCTGGTGCTGATCTCACTCTGGTTTACCTACGAGGTTCGGTAGTAACTTGATCTGAAGTTACATGATCATCATCATTAGCTTCCTCACTAATTGGTGTAGGAGTCACAGGAACAGATTTATGTGATGAACTACTTTCCAATAAGGGAGCAAGTACAGTTACCTCATCAAGTTCTACTTTCCTCCCACTGACTTCTTTCGAGAGAAACTCCTTCTCTAGAAAGGATCCATTCTTAGCAACGAATGTCTTGCCTTCGGATATGTGATAGAAGGTGTACCCAACTGTCTTCTTTGGGTATCCTATGAAGACACATTTCTCCGATCTGGGTTTGAGCTTATTAGGATGAAACTTTTTCACATAAGCATCGCAACCCTAAACTTTAAGAAACGACAACTTTGGTTTCTTGCCAAACCACAGTTCATATGGCGTCGTCTCAACGGATTTAGATGGTGCCCTATTTAACATGAATGCAGCTGTCTCTAATGCATAATGATACGTATCCAACGTATCTATAATTTTTGATTGCTCCATGCTATATTATCTACTGTTTTGGACATTATTGGGCTTTATTATCCACTTTTATATTATTTTTGGGACTAACCTATTAACCGGAGGCCCAGCCCAGAATTGCTGTTTTTTGCCTGTTTTAGGGTTTCGAAGAAAAGGAATATCAAACGGAGTCCAAACGGAATAAAAATTTACGGTGATTTTTCTTGGACCAGAAGAAGCCCACGAAGTATCAGAGATGGACCAGGAGAGCCCCTGGGCGCGCCCCCCGGCCTCGTGGACAGCCCGGAGATCCACCGACGTACTTCTTCCTCCTATATATACCCACGTACCCTCAAACGATCAGATGCGGAGCCAAAACCCTAATTCCACCGCCGTAACTTTCTGTATCCACGAGATCCCATCTTGGGGCCTGTTCCGGAGCTCCGCCGGAGGGGGCATCGATCACGGAGGGCTTCTACATCAACACCATAGCCTCTCCGATGAAGTGTGAGTAGTTTACCTCAGACCTACGGGTCCATAGTTAGTAGCTAGATGGCTTCTTCTCTCTTTTTGGATCTCAATACAATGTTCTCCCCCTGTCTTGTGGAGATGTATTCGATGTAATCTTCTTTTTGCGATGTGTTTGTTGAGACCGATGAATTGTGGGTTTATGATCAAGTCTATCTATGAATAATATTTGAATCTTCTATGAATTCTTTTATGTATGATTGGTTATCTTTGCAAGTCTCTTTGAATTATCAGTTTGGTTTGGCCTACTAGATTGATCTTTCTTGCAATGGGAGAAGTGCTTAGCTTTGGGTTCAATCATGCGGTGTCCTTTCCCGGTGACAGTAAGGGCAGCAAGGCACGTATTGTATTGTTGCCATCGAGGATAACAAGATGGGGTTTTCTTCATATTGCATGAGTCTACCCCTCTACATCATGTCATCTTGCTTATGGCGTTACTCTGTTTTTAACTTAATACTCTAGATGCATGCTGGATAGCGGTCGATGAGTCGAGTAATAGTAGTAGATGCAGGCAGGAGTCGGTCTACTTGTCTCGGATGTGATGCCTATATACATGATCATGCCTAGATATTCTCATAACTATTCTCAATTCTGTCAATTGCTCAACAGTAAATTGTTCACCCACCATAGAATACGTATGCTCTCGAGAGAAGCCACTAGTGAAACCTATGGCCCCCGGGTCTATCTTTATCATATCAGTCTCCTACTACTTAGTTATTTACTTTGCCTTTATTTTACTTTGCATCTTTATCATAAAAATACCAAAAATATTATCTTATCATATCTATCAGATCTCACTCTCGTAAGTGGCCCTATAGGGATTGGCAACCCCTATTTGCGTTGGTTCCGAGGATTTATTTGTTTTGTGCAGGTGCGAGGGACTCGCGCGTAGCCTCCTACTGGATTGATACCTTGGTTCTCAAAAATTGGGGGAAATACTTACGCTACTTTGCTGCATCATCCCTTCCTCTTCGGGGAAAACCAACGCAGTGCTAAAAGAGGTAGTGTCGGTGTCAAAACCGGCGGATCTCGGGTAGGGGGTCCCGAACTGTGCGTCTAGGCCGGATGGTAACAGGAGACAGGGGACACTTTGTTTTACCCAAGTTCGGGCCCTCTCGATGGAGGTAAAACCCTACTCCTGCTTGATTAATATTGATGATATGGGTAGTACAAGAGTAGATCTACCACGAGATCAAGGAGGCTAAACCCTAGAAGCTAGCCTATGGTATGATTGATGTGTATGGAGTTGATTCTGTCCTACGGACTACAACCCTCCGGTTTATATAGACACCGGATAGGGTTAGGGTTACACAGAGTCGGTTACAATGGTAGGAGATCTTGAATATCGCATCGCCAAGCTTGCCTTCCACGCCAGGAGTCCGGCTGAAGGTATAGTCCGGCTATCCGAACACCCCCTAATCCAGGACTCCCTCAGTAGCCCCTGAACCAGGCTTCAATGACGACGAGTCCGACACGCAAATTGTCTTCGGCATTGCAAGGCGGGTTCCTGCTCCAAGTCCTTCACAGAAGATTGTAATCACCAAGAGTAGTGTCCGGCTCTGTAAAATAAGTTTCCACATATTGCCACAGAGAGAATAATATCAACACAAATCAAATCTGCTGACGTATTCTGCAGTGCGCCATCACACTACAGCCAAGTCCTTTACTCAAATCGTTTTTACTTTTCTACCTCAGCATGTTTTGCGAGGCGGTTTCCTTGGCACGTCCTGTCAAAGCAGAGATTGTGTACCCTTTTTACGGGATTCTCATCAATATGGACGTGGGTAACCCAACCGCGCCATTTATCACGGCGCTCGGGAGGCAAGCGAGTTTTATTAGGTAGGTGGGGACGCATAACCGCATCCGCCTATATAAGGGGATAAGGATCCACCTTTTTTACCTACGCCTTCTTCCTCCCTTGCCTATCCATCTCTCGTGCACCCGAGCTCCAGCGCCCAAGCCCGCACTTCCCATCTCAACCTTCTCCAGCAATGTCCGGAGCGGGAGGCAAATGGATGGTCGCCTCTGTTACGGAGGGAAAAATCAAGAAGCTAAGGAAGGCCGGGTATCTGTCCAAGGACATCGCGTACCGGCTTCCCGAGGAGGGGCAGCTCATCCCCACCCCAAGGCCCCATGAGAGGGTGGTTTTTCTCCTCCACTTCCTCCGCGGACTGGGTTTTCCACTCCACCCATTCGTCCGGGGGGTCATGTTCTACTACGGCCTAGATTTTCACGATCTGGCTCCGAACTTCATCCTCAACATCTCGGCGTTTATCATCGTGTGCGAGGCTTTCCTCCGCGTCCCCCCCCCATTTCGGCCTCTGGCTCAAGACTTTCAATGTCAAGCCCAAGGTGGTGAGCGGCATCCAGGCGGAGTGAGGAGGCGCCATGGCGGGCAAGATGGCCAACGCCCTATGGTTCGAGGGCTCTTTCGTGGAGACCCTGAAGGGATGGCAATCCGGGTGGTTTTACATCACCGAGCCACGCGATCCGGAATGGACCGCGGCCCCCGAGTTTCGATCCGGACCCCCCACGCGGCTTGTGTCCTGGAAAGAGACGGGCCTGTCGTGGGGTGACGAAAAAGAGGTGACCGGATTGCAAACATGCATCCGGTCCCTAGTGAACAAGCTGGTCCGGCTAGTCAATATAATCCAGGTTATGCTTGTCCGCCGGATCCTCCCGTGCCAACAACGGGATTTCAATCTGTGGGAGTTTGACCCGGCGCAGCATCAAACCCTCAGCAGGCTCTTCGACACAATGTACGAGGATGCCTGGAAGATGCTATTCAAAGGCGCCGAGGCTCCCTCATCCGCCTCCGAGGACTGCGGATACAGCTCGCAGCGTCACGTTAGCAAGGTATGCCATCTACACCTTTTACAGGATGTTAAGCTTTCTTCATAGTTTGACTCTATGCGGGATCTAAACTCCCTTACCTTTGACAGGCTTGGCGAGCGATAGCCGAACCAATCAACTGTCCGGCTCCGCTACCCGAAGACCCAGCTCCAGCTTTACTAGTGAAGCTGCTGGCTCCGGCGCCTTATGTGGTGCCAGAAAAGAAGGCCAAGAAGAAGAAGACCACCGGGACTCGAAAGAGTACCCGTAATGTGGTGCTGTCGGACTCGTCATCCGACGAGTCCGAGATGCCCTCTTCCTGTGAAAACAAGGAGGAGGAAGAAGAAACCTCTCCCCCTCCAGCGGGGGGAGGAAAGAAAAGGAAGGCCACCCCAGAGGGGGGGGCGAAGGGTCCAAGAAGAGGAAAACCCCTTCGCCAGACTACGCCCCAGACGCCGACGAGGGCAAAGAGGAGTGGCCGGACAGGGCCAAGCGTCCGGCGAAATCGTAAGTGTTCAGATACCAGAGTAACCCATGATATTCCTTTTGTTGCATAGCTTCCCTTAATGTCGAATATAATTATGCAGTCCGCCCCGGGCCGAACTCGACGAGTCGTCGAGCGGCTCCCTGGATTCATCGGACGTGAACTCCGTTCCGCCCGCTGTCTCTCCCCGCACAGCGGATGACGCCGAAGTGGTGTCGCAACGAGCTCCGGGGTAAGAGGAGGTGGTCCTGGAGGAGCCGCAAGGCGACCTCCCGGACCCCAGGAGTGAAGGGGACAAGACCCCCCAGGGCTCCAAGTCTGGCTTTAAGCTGGACACCGTGCCAGAATCTTCGACAATTCCGGACCGCGGCAGGCGAACTCCCTCCAAGAGGAGCAGGCCTTCTAAGCCGGCAGCCTCCGTCCAACCGGAGGCGTCGGACAATCTGCTGGAGGTGCTTGAAGGCGCCTCCATCGACGAGGAGCACCGTACTATTATGAGTACGGTGATCCGGAAGGTTCAGTCCGCCAAGAGCGGGCTGAATGAAGCTTGCGCTGGCCTCCTAACAGGCTTCGAGGTAAGTAAAAATATGTAAAAATATTACCGCATAGAAAGTAGCCCCTGATGCTCTGTTTGGCGTTCGGAAAGAAAAGCCGAATAGAGGATCTATCAAATTTCGCAGGAGTCTAACAATAAAGAGTCAATATGCGTATGTAGGCTTCGCTGCTAGCCACCGCCGCACTGACTGCGGAGGTGGATACCCTAAAACAGGGACTCGAGCGGTCCGAGCAAGAGCTCGGCCTTGCCAAGCAGCAGCTCGAGGAGAAAGAAGGTAAGAAATACCTTATAAAAAAGTGCCTATAGAGAGGCGTGATTGCAGAAAATAACAGGATTGTACTGCTTATTGTAGGGGCCACGACTGAGGTGGCGACCCTCAAGCAGGCGCTGTCCGAGGCCGAAAAGAAAACGGCCGCGGAGCGCACTGAGCGAGAGAAACTTGGGGTTCAGGTCGGCGAGGTGCAGCAAGAGCTTCAGGCTCTCATGAAAAAACATGAGAGTTTGGAGCTTGAGTCAAAGACCCAAGCATCCGAGCTCGCGACGGCCCTTGAGGCTGCCAAGTCTGCCAAGGCCGAAGCCCAAAAGGCCCTCCAAGAGTTGGAGGATATGAAGAAGATAGCAGCGGGTAAGGCATTCTATATGCAAAGCAGAAATATAAAAGTAAACTACTTGTTACTTACCCGAATCCGAAGTTCTCTAGGGGCATTCGCAGATCTTCCCCGCAGCGTATCCGATGCCGCCGCGTTCTACCGAGCTGAAGAGGGCAGCTCGACGGAGAAGGTGTTCTGGTCTCAGTATGCTGAGGCCGGACACCCTGTGCCCTTGAGCGACCAGCTGAAACAGCTGGTCGAACTCCACAAGGCGGCCGAACAGGCCATGAAGGGCTTCATAGTTCGGCTGTGGCCCGGAGAGGCCCTGCCTGGGAGCTACTTCGGGCTAGTGCGGCGGCTGGTGGAGGCCTGTCCAAGGTTCAAGGTCATCAAGCGCTCCGTCTGCATCGAAGGTGCCCGTGGGGCCCTTGCCCGTGTAAAGGTGCACTGGGGTAAGCTGGATGGTGAGAGGCTTGTGACGGACGGGCCGCCGTCGGGCAAGGAGCATCGCAAGCCGGAGAACTACTATAAGGATGTTCTTGCGGGTGCCCGCCTTGTGGCGGATGAATGCACCAAGGATGTAATTTTTGAATGAATTCGCTCGTGTTTATCTTGTGCGCTGAAAACTTGTTCATATGCACTAAGCAATGCTTATTGAATTTAAAATATTATTTTCTGTGCGGCCGTTTATCAAAAATTGAGAGATGGTCAGTCGTCGGCTTCTGCCCCCATGCCACTAGTGCTGGGGTGTTCGGTGATAAACCTAGGCGCTCTTTTTTCCCATGGTTGGGTCCTTCGAGGGAGGCGCTCAGCACGACGAACCAGGCAACCGGACTATAATGCTTGAACACTCTCACTTAGTCATAGAACGTTATAATTTTAAATTTCGGCGAAGCCCCTAGTTCAGAAGACCGAATTCGGGGCGCTATCCACGCCTTGGCTGGGGTTATCCAGCTCCTCGCTCGAAGCGGCATAAGCCTTTAGGGACTCGAAAAACCTCTCGAACAGCGACCGGTCTCTCACCTCATCATGACAGTCAGTTTTAGCTTTCTCCACTGAGGTGCTTAACCCAGCTCAACCGGGGCACAATCGCAGTGCTTCTCCTAGTGCTACCTTAGCCGATATAGCGGAACGTAAGGCACCAAAACATAGGAGCCGGGCAAACCCAACTATTGACCCAAATCATGATTCGGATCCGATGCATATAGTGCTATAAGTTCGAGGTGCCGCACTTGTGAAAGTGTACGGACTTCTCACACCATATTTAAAGGGTACTGAAGCCCCTGGCGTACTTGCCGTACCATAGTGTACAGGTGCAACATGTCATCAGTGAACATATATATGAAAAGAGTAATGCAAAAAATAGACAAAAAGCTAGGCATTGTTTATGGAGAGGCTATTTATCAAAGCCGAACGATACAGATGGTGCGGTAAGCAAAAGATATTGGACTATTCAGTATGTCCTGACCAGGGGCAGGCCGCGGAATTATATATAAAGTAGGTATATTGCTCGTAACAGAGACCACCTGGGAGTTCCATAATGCGGCATGGCTTGTCTGCCTCCCTGGATCTTGCATCGTTTGTGCGGCAATCTAATTGCCGAACAGGTCGTCCGAAGTATGGAGTCCTGAAAGTAAGAAAAAACTAGAAAAAAGAATCCGGCAGCCCCTGGTACGTTTTAAGCCGTATTTTGGGCGTGCCGTTATTTTGCCCCTTCCCCTGTGCCCATGGTATTTCAAGGGCGTAGTTATGTACGCGAGGTACTAGTTTCGCTAGGTCGCGAAAGCTGGGGTTGGGGCCGCATTGCTACGCTTGCTCAGAGTGTGCCAGGCGGTCCTGCTGTAGGTTACTCCGGGCGCGCTTGGCAGTGTCTGGCTTTTTAATGGCCGGACTGGGGAATTGCCTAAGAAGGCTACTTTGTACCTCCGCTGCGAGAGCCGCCGTATGCTCCTCCATACGAAGGGAGCGTTCGGTGTTTCCGTTGACCGTGATTACTCCTCGAGGGCCTGGCATCTTGAGTTTGAGATATGCGTAGTGCAGCACTGCATTGAATTTTGCGAATGCGGTTCATCCGAGCAGGGCGTGATAGCCACTGCGAAACGGAACTATATCGAAGATTAACTCTTCGCTTCGGAAATTATCCGGGGATCCGAAGACCACGTCAAGTGTTACTGAGCCTGTACAGTTGGCTTATACACCTGGTATGACGCCTTTAAAGGTCGTTCTTGTGGGTTTGATCCTTGAGGGATCTATGCCCATTTTCCGCATTGTGTCCTGATAAAGCAGGTTCAGGCTACTGCCGCCGTCCATGAGGACTCTTGTGAGGTGAAATCCGTCGATGATTGGGTCAAGAACCAATGCGGCGAAGGCGCCATGACGGATGCTAGTGGGATGGTCCCTTCGATCAAAAGTGATCGGGCAGGAGGACCATGGGTTGAACTTTGGGGCGACTGGCTCCATCGCGTATACGTCCCGTAGCGCACGCTTCCGCTCCCGCTTGGGAATGTGGGTTGCGTATATCATGTTCACCATTCGCACTTGTGGGGAAAGCCCTTCTGTCCATTGTTGTTCGGCGGCTTGGGCTCCTCGTCGTCGCTGTGCAGCCCCTTGTCTCTGTTTCTGGCTCTTAACTTGCCTGCCTGCTTGAACACCCAACAATCCCTGTTAGTGTGATTGGCTGGCTTTTCGGGGGTGCCATGTATCTGGCACATGCGATCGAGTATTCGGTCGAAACTGGACGGGCCCTGAGTATTCTTTTTGAATGCCTTTTTCCGCTGACCGAATTTATAGCCTCTGAATCCGGCATTGACTGTCGTGTCTTCATTGTTGTCGCTGTTAACGCGGCGTTTTTGGTTGTTCCGACGTGTCCTGCCACTTTTGTCATTGGTATCCGAATTACCAAGGGTTCTTTGATAGGTTGTTACTGTGAGCTAGCCAGCTGTCTTCTCCCGCGCAAAAGCGGGTCATGAGTGTCGTGAGGGCTGCCATGGATTTCGGCTTTTCCTGTCCCAGGTGCTGGGCAAGCCACTCGTCGCGGATGTTATGCTTGAAGGCTGCTTGGGCCTCTGCGTCCGGACAGTCGACTATCTGGTTTTTCTTAGTTAGGAACCGTGTCCAGAATTGTCTGGCTGATTCTTCTGGCTGCTGAATTATGTGGCTTAAGTCGTCGGCATCCGGCGGTCGCACGTAAGTGCCCTGGAAGTTGTCGAGGAATGCGGCTTCCAGGTCCTCCCAAGAACTGATTGAGTCTGCTGGCAAGCTGTTGAGCCAATGCCGGGCTGGTCCTTTAAGTTTGAGCGGGAGGTACTTGATGGCGTGTAGATCATCGCCGCGTGCCATGTGGATGTGAAGGAGATAATCCTCAATCCATACCGCCGGGTCTGTGGTGCCATCGTATGATTCGATGTTTACGGGTTTAAAGCCCTCTGGGATTTTATGATCCATTACTTCATTCGTGAAGCATAGCGGGTGTGCGGCGCCTCTATACTGGGCTATATCACGACGCAGCTCGGAAGAGCTATGTCTGTTGTGTTCGGCCCGGCCGGATTTGTTGTATCCGGCATGAGGATCGTTGTCACATGCCGTAGGGCGCCTGCGCGATCCGTAGATCGATCTTGTCTGTCTTGCCTTGTCCTCCAGTATGTCTCGCAGGTCGGGCGCGTTTTCCCGTGCCTTAGTTGTGCGGTGTCGGGGCATGGCTTGGTTGGAGGGCTGAGAGGCCTCTCTGTCGCGGCCGCGAGGTGGCCGGCTTGCCATGTCATGCGCTGATGATGTAGGTGCTTCCTCTTCTGATCGGGGTAGCGGCCTGCACTTCGGGTAACTCTTGGAGGGGCGTTCGAGTTCATACTCTTCGGCCGCAAGGACTTCAGTCCATCTATCAGCTAGCAGATCTTGGGCAGCTCTAAGCTGTTGCTGTTTTTTCTTGAGGCTGCTTGCCGTGGCTAAAAGCCTGCGTTTAAAACGCTCTTGTTCGGCGGGGTCTGATGGTATGATGAATTCGTCTTCATCGAGGCTTGCCTCGTCTTCGGAGGGAGGCGTATAGTTATCATCCTCGACCTCTCGGTCTGCCGCTCTCTCATGAGGGCTGGCTTCTCCATCTTCCTATGCCGAACCTTGCTGGGGTGGGTGTTCTTCGGCACTATCCGGGGTAGTATTATCTCCCGTGCCGGAATCACCGTTTTTGCTTTGGCGGGATTTAGAGCGGCGCCGCTGACGCCGGCGCTTTGGCTGTTTCTTGGGGGCGTCATCCTCCTTTGTTCCATCGCCATCACCGTCTTTTGGATTATCCACCATGTATATGTCATATGACGAGGTGGCGTTCCAGCACCCTACAGGTGCTGGTTCCTGTTCGTCTCCTATATCGTCGTCCATGCCGTCGATGTCTTCGGAGCCGAAGTCCAGTATGTCGGTTAAATCGTCGACAGTGGATACAAAGTGGGTGGTGGGTGGGTTTTGAATTTCCTCACCGTCCGTATCCCACCCTTGCTAACCGTAGTTCGGCCAGGGCTCTCCTGATAAAGAGAGAGACTTAAGGGAATTCAGGATGTCGCCAAAAGGAGAATGCTGAAAGATGTCCGCGGCGGTGAACTCCATTACCGGCGCCCAATCGGATTCGATTGGCAGGGGTGCGGGGGGCTCGGAGTTCAGAGAGGAATCCGGCTCCTCAGAGTCACGGGCCACGCGGAGTGCGGGGCTGGAGTTCGGCTCGATCGCCTCTGAGATCGCAGCCCCTGAGGCAGCGTCCAACCACTGATCCTCGATCGGCGCAGTAGGTTCTGAATCAATGGTCGAAACCGATGTGTGTGCGGCCCCCAGAGCACTGTTCGGCAGTAGAGTTATATCATGCCCGTCAAGACAGTGCGGCACGCTTGACTGTGGCTCGAATCCGTCGAAGATCAAGTCCCCGCAGATGTCAGCTGTGTAGTTTAGGCTTCCAAACCTGACCTGACGGCCAGGGGCGTAGCTTTCGATCTGCTCAAGGTGGCCAAGCGAATTGGCCCGCAGTGCGAAGCCGCCGAAGACGAAGATCTGTCCGGGGAGAAAAGTCTCACCCTGGACCGCATCGTTGTTGAAGATCGAAGGAGCCATCGGGCCTAAAGGCGACGACATAGAGGAAATCTCAATGAAAGCACCAATGTCGGTGTCAAAACCGGCGGATCTCGGGTAGGGGTCCCGAACTGTGCGTCTAGGCCGGATGGTAACAGGAGAGAGGGGACACTTTGTTTTACCCAAGTTCGGGCCCTCTCAATGGAGGTAAAACCCTACTCTTGCTTGATTAATATTGATGATATGGGTAGTACAAGAGTAGATCTACCACGAGATCAAGGAGGCTAAACCCTAGAAGCTAGCCTATGGTATGATTGATGTGTATGGAGTTGATTCTGTCCTACGGACTATAACCCTCCGTTTTATATAGACACCGGATAGGGTTAGGGTTACACAGAGTCGGTTACAATGGTAGGAGATCTTGAATATCGCATCGCCAAGCTTGCCTTCCACACCAAGGAAAGTCCCATCCGGACACGGGACGAAGTCTTCAATCTTGTATCTTCATAGTCCAGGAGTCCGGCTGAAGGTATAGTCTGGCTATCCGAACACCCCCTAATCTAGGACTCCCTCAGGTAGCAAGAAGGATTTCTGGCACCGTTGCCGGGGAAGTCTACGCAAAAGTCAACATACCAAGTACCCATCACATACCCTTATCTCCCGCATTACATTATTTGCCATTTGCCTCCCGTTTTCCTCTCGCCCACTTAACCCTTGCCATTTTATTCTCCCTTCTTCTGTTCGTCTTTTCGTTTGCTTTGATGTCTTACTTGGCTCGTTTACTCGTTTGGTTAGATTAGTTGTTTATTTATTACTAAACAGAGAACCTAAGATCTATGGATCCTCATCCACTTGCTAATCTTTTTAAGAGACCCAATTATGATGAACCAATTGCTAGTGAGTTTTGTGCACTAGATTATCTTTATGAAGTTTTGCTTGAAATTTGTGAATCTGAAAATTGTGATGAAGTACCTTATGGAGTGATTCACGATAGATCTTTGAATAAAAAGCATGATTGCAATGATTTTACTATAAATTCTCTTGATGTCAATTGTGCTAATAATATGCAAAACCCTAAGCTTGGGGATGCTAGTTTTGCTATGTCCTCTACTTGTTGCAATGATCATGATTGGGGTGATTATTCTTATGATCTTGAAAATTTATTTAAGCCCCATGATGAATATGAGATTGATAATAGTGTTTGCAATATTATTGAAAGTTGGTTTGGAAGAGTGTCAACTTTAGATCCCACTATTTTGGAAGAGTGTCAACTTTGCATGCATATGGATCGTGTTGAAAATATTTTGTGTGATAGCTATTTTGTTAAATTTGCTTATGATCCCACATGCAATTATTATGATAGAGGAAATATGGTGGTAGAAAGTTTCATGTTACTAAATTACCTCTCGTTATGTTGAGATTGCTATTGTTTCTTTCCGCTTCCTTGCATATGCTAGTTTTTGATTGCCTTGATAATTTGTTTGCCTCTAAGATGCATATGCATAGGAAGTATGTTAGACTTACATGTGTTTGTCATGTGTTTTATGATGCTCTCTTTGTGCTTCAATTCTTGTCTTTCATGTGAGCATCATTAAAATTATCAATGTCTAGCTTTAAGGATTTAAAGAAAAGCGCTTATTGGGAGACAACCCAATATTTATCCTTGCTGTTATTTAATAAATAAATTATCTAGCCTCTGTTTTGGTTGTGTTTTTTGTGTTTAATTAGTGTTTGTGCCAAGTAGAACCGTTGGGAAGACTTGGGGAAAGTCTTGTTACACTTGCTGTAAAAAACAGAAACTTTAGCGCTCACGAGAACTGCTGTCATTTTTATTTGAAAAGTTCTATTTAGTTCATTATTTTTGCAGATGATTAATAGATAAATTCCTCACGTCCAGCAATTTAGTTTAGAATTTTTTGGGTTCCATATCTTGCGCTAGCTACAGATTACTACAGACTGTTCTATTTTTGACAGATTCTGTTTTTCGTGTGTTGTTTGCTTATTTGGATGAATCTATGGCTAGTAAAATAGTTTATAAACCATAGAGAAGTTGGAATACAGTAGGTATAACACCCATATAAATAAATAATGAGTTAATTACAGTACCTTGAAGTGGTCTTTTTTTTTCTTTCGCTAACGGAGCTCACGAGATTTTCTACTTTAAGTTTTGTGTTGTGAAGTTTTCAAGTTTTGGGTAAAGATTTGATGGATTGTGGAACAAGGAGTGGCAAGAGCCTAAGCTTGGGGATGCCCATGGAACCCCCAAGATAATATAAGGACACCTAAAAGCCAAAGCTTGGGGATGCCCCGGAAGGCATCCCCTCTTTCGTCTACTTCTATCGGTAACTTTACTTGGAGCTATATTTTTATTTACCACATGATATGTGTTTTGCTTGGAGCGTCTTGTATGATTTGAGACTTTGCTTGTTATTTTACCACAATCATCCTTGCTGTACACACCTTTTGAGAGAGCCATACATGATTTAGAATTTGTTAGAATACTCTATGTGCTTCGCTTATATCTTTTGAGTTATATAATTTTGCTCTAGTACTTCGCTTATATCTTTTAGAGCACGGTGGTGGATTTGTTTTGTAGAAACTATTGATCTCTAATGCTTCACTTAGATTATTTTGAGAGTCTTAAATAGCATGGTAATTTTCTTAAAATCCTAATATGCTTGGTATGCAAGATTAATAATAAAACTATCTTATGAGTGTGTTGAATACTACGAGAAGTTTGATACTTGATAATTGTTTTGAAATATGGAGATGGTGATATTAAAGTCATGCTAGTTGAGTAGTTGTGAATTTGAGAAATACTTATGTTGAAGCTTGTGATTCCCGTAGCATGCATGTATGGTGAACCGTTATGTGATGAAGTCGGAGCATGATTTATTTATTGATTGTCTTCCTTATGAGTGGCGGTCAGGGACGTGCGATGGTCTTTTCCTACCAATCTATCCCCCTAGGAGCATGCACGTAATACTTTACTTTGATAACTTGTAGAATTTTGCAATAAGTGTATGAGTTCTTTATGAATAATGTTGAGTCCATGGATTATACGCACTCTCACCCTTCCACCTTTGCTAGCCTCTCTAAATACCGCGCACCTTTCGTCGGTATCATACACCTACCATATACCTTCCTCAAAACAGCCACCATACCTACCTATTATGGCATTTCCATAGCCATTCCGAGATATATTGCCATGCAACTTTCCACCGTTCCGTTTATTATGACACACTCCATCATTGTCATACTGCATATCCCGGTACACCGCCGGAGGCATTCACATAGAGTCATATTTAGTTCTAAGTATCGAGTTGTAATTGTTGAGTTGTAAGAAAAATAAAAGTGTGATGATCATCATTATTAGAGCATTGTCCCAGTGAGGAAAGGATGATGGAGACT
Source organism: Triticum urartu (assembly GCF_003073215.2). Taxonomy (NCBI): domain Eukaryota; kingdom Viridiplantae; phylum Streptophyta; class Magnoliopsida; order Poales; family Poaceae; genus Triticum; species Triticum urartu. Next base: position 609,107,016 of record NC_053028.1, read on the forward strand.
ATGATTCCCCCACAAGTCGGGATGAGACTCCGGACGAAAAATAAATAAAAGAGGCGAAAGAAGCCCAAATAAAAAAAGAGAAAGAAAAGAGGCCATAAAAAAGGGAGAAGGCCCAAATAAAAAATAAAAAAATGAGAGAAAAAGAGAGAAGGGACAATGTTACTATCCTTTTACCACACTTGTGCTTCAAAGTAGCACCATGATCTTCATAGTAGAGAGTCTCTCATGTTATCACTTTCATATACTAGTGGGAATCTTTCATTATAGAACTTGGCTTGTATATTCCAATGATGGGCTTCCTCAAATTGCCCTAGGTCTTCATGAGCAAGCAAGTTGGATGCACACCCACTTAGTTTCTTTTTGAGCTTTCATATACTTATAGCTCTAGTGCATCCGTTGCATGGCAATCCCTACTCACTCACATTGATATCTATTGATGGGCATCTCCATAGCCCGTTAATACGCCTAGTTGATGTGAGACTATCTTCTCCTTTTTGTCTTCTCCACAACCACCACTCTATTCCACCTATTACCATGGCTCACGCTCATGTATTGCATGAAAATTGAAAAGTTTTGAGAATGTCAAAAGTATGAAACAATTGCTTGGCTTGTCATCGGGGTTGTGCATGATTTAAATATTTTGTGTGGTGAAGATAGAGCATAGCCAGACTATATGATTTTGTAGGGATAAATTTATTTAGCCCTGTTATTTTGAGAAGACATAATTGCTTTGTTAGTATGCTTGAAGTATTATCATTTTTATGTCAATATGAACTTTTGTCTTGAATCTTTCGGATCTGAATATTCATACCACAATTAAGAAGAATTACATTAAAATTATGCCAAGTAGCACTCCGCATCAAAAATTCTATTTTTATCATTTACCTACTCAAGGACGAGCAGGAATTAAGCTTGGGGATGCTTGATACGTCTCCAACGTATCTATAATTTTTGATTGCTCCATGCTATATTATCTACTGTTTTGGACATTATTGGGCTTTTTTATCCACTTTTATATTATTTTTGGGACTAACCTATTAACCAGAGGCCCGGCCCAGAATTGTTGTTTTTTGCATGTTTTTGGGTTTCAAAGAAAAGGAATATCAAACGGAGTCCAAACGGAATGAAACCTTCGGGAACGTGATTCTCTCATAGAATACAACTCAGGAGACTTGGACCCTACGTCAAGACACGTAACAGGAGGCCACGAGGTAGGGGGCGCGCCTAACCCCCCCCCCCCCCCCCCCCCCCAGGCGTGCCATCCACCCTCGTGGGCCCCCTGTTGCTCCACCGACGTACTTCTTCCTCCTATATATACCCACGTACCCTCAAACGATCAGATATGGAGCCAAAACCCTAATTCCACCGCTATAACTTTCTGTATCCACGAGATCCCATCTTGGGGCCTCTTCCGGAGCTCCGTCGGAGGGGGCATTGATCATGGAGGGCTTCTACATCAACACCATAGCCTCTCCGATGAAGTGTGAGTAGTTTACCTCAAACCTACGGGTCCATAGTTAGTAGCTAGATGGCTTCTTCTCTCTTTTTGGATCTCAATACAATGTTCTCCCCCTCTCTTGTGGAGATCTATTCGATGTAATTTTGTTTTTGCGGTGTGTTTGTTGAGACTGATGAATTGTGGGTTTATGATCAAGTCTATCTATGAATAATATTTGAATCTTCTCTGAATTCTTTTATGTATGATTGGTTATCTTTGCAAGTATCTTTGAATTATTAGTTTGGTTTGGCCTACTAGATTGATCTTTCTTGCAATGGGAGAAGTGCTTAGCTTTGGGTTCAATCTTGCGGTGTCCTTTCCCAGTGACAGTAAGGGCGGCAAGGCACGTACTGTATTGTTGCCATCGAGGATAACAAGATGGGGTTTTCTTCATATTGCATGAGTCTATCCCTCTACATCATGTCATCTTGCTTAAGGCGTTACTCTGTTTTTAACTTAATACTCTAGATGCATGCTGGATAGCGGTCGATGAGTGGAGTAATAGTAGTAGATGCAGGCAGGAGTCGGTCTACTTGTCTCGGACGTGATGCCTATATACATGATCATACCTAGATATTCTCATAACTATGCCCAATTCTGTCAATTGCTCAACAGTAATTTGTTCACCCACCGTAGAATACCTATGCTCTCGAGAGAAGCCACTAGTGAAACCTATGGCCCCCGGGTCTATCTTTATCATATCAATCCCCTACTACTTAGTTATTTACTTTGCTATTTACTTTGCCTTTATTTTACTTTGCATCTTTATCATAAAAATACCAAAAATATTATCTTATCATATCTATCAGATCTCACTCTCGTAAGTGGCCCTATAGGGATTGAAAACCCCTATTTGCGTTGGTTGCGAGGATTTATTTGTTTTGTGCAGGTGCGAGGGACTCGCGCGTAGCCTCCTACTGGATTGGTACCTTGGTTCTCAAAAACTAAGGGAAAGACTTATGCTACTTTGCTGCATCATCCCTTCCTCTTCGGGGAAAACCAATGCAGTGCTAAAAGAGGTAGCAAATAACCCCAAAATGATAGTGGTAAATCGGTAAGAGACATCATAGATTGCACCATCTCTAATATAGTGCGGTTACGATGTTTGGACACACCATTACGCTGTGGTGTTCCAGGTGGCGTGAGTTGTGAAACTATTCCGCATTGTTTCAAATGAAGACCGAACTCGTAACTCAAATATTCTCCTCCACGATCAGATCATAGAAACTTTATTTTCTTGTTACGATGATTTTCCACTTCACTCTGAAATTATTTGAACATTTCAAATGTTTTAGATTTATGTTTCATCAAGAAGATATACCCATATCTTTACTCAAATCATCTGTGAAGGTCAGAAAATAACGATGCATGCCGCGAGACTCAACACTCATCAGACTGCATACATCAGTATGTATTATTTCTAACAAGTCTTTTGCTTGCTCCATTGTTCCGGAGAACGGAGTCTTAGTCATCTTGCCCATGAGGCATGGTTCGCAAGCATCAACCGATTCATAATCAAGTGATTCGAAAAGCCCATCAGCATGGATTTTCTTCATGCGCTTTACACCAATATGACCTAAGCGGCAGTGCCACAAATAAGTTGCACTATCATTATTAACTTTGCATCTTTTGTCTTCAATATTATGAATATGTGTATCACTACGATCGAGATTCAATAAACCATTCACCTTGGGTGTATGACCATTGAAGGATTTATTCATGCAGACGGAACAACAATTATTCTCTGACTTTAAATGAATAACCGTATTGCAATAAACATGATCAAATCATATTCATGCTTAACGCAAACACCAAATAACATTTATTTAGGTTCAACACTAATCCTGAAAGTATAGGGAGTGTGCGATGATGATCATATCAATCTTGGAACCACTTCCAACACACATCGTCACTTCACCCTTAACTAGTCTCTGTTCATTCTGCAACTCCCGTTTCGAGTTACTAATCTCAGATACTGAACTAGTATCAAATACTGAGGGGTTGCTATAAACACTAGTAAAGTACACATCAATAACATGTATATCAAATATACCTTTGTTCACTTTGCCATCCTTCTTATCCGCCAAACGCTTGGGGCAGTTCTGCTTCCAGTGACCAGTGCCTTTGCAGTAGAAGCACTTAGTCTCAGGCTTAGGTCTAGACTTGGGCTTCTTCACTTGAGCAGCAACTTGCTTGCCGTTCTTCTTGAAGTTCCCCTTCTTCCCTTTGCCCTTTTCTTGAAACTAGTGGTCTTGTCAACCATCAACATTTGATGCTTTTCTTGATTTCTACCTTCGTCGATTTCTGCATCACGAAGAGCTTGGGAATCATTTCCATTATCCCTTGCATATTGTAGTTCATCACTAAGTTCTAGTAACTTGGTGATAGTGACTAGAGAACTTTTTCAATTACTATCTTATCTAAAAGATTAACTCCCACTTGATTCAAGCAATTGCAGTACCCAAACAATCTGAGCACATGCTCACTGGTTGAGCTATTCTCCTCCATCTTTGTAGGCAAAGTACTGTCAGAGGTCTCCTACCTCTCGACACGGGCATGAGTATGAAATACTAATTTCAACTCTTGGAACATCTTATATGCTCCGTGGCGTTCAAAACATTTTGAAGTCCCGGTTCTAAGCCGTAAAGCATGGTGCACTAAACTACCAAGTAGTCATCATACCGAGCTTTGCCAAACGTTCATAACGTCTGCATATGCTCCTGCAATAGGTCCGTCACCTAGCGGTGCATCAAGGACATAATTCTTCTGTGTAGCAATGAGGATAATCCTCATATCACGGATCCAATCCGCATCATTGCTACTAACATCTTTCAATTTATTTTTCTCTGGGAACATATCAAAAATAAACGGGGAAGCTATGTGCGAGCTATTGATCTACAACATAGATATGCAAATACTATCAGGACTAAGTTCATGATAAATTTAATTTCAATTAATCATATTACTTAAGAACTCCCACTTAGATAGACATCCCTCTAATCATCTAAGTGATCACGTGATCCAAATCAACTAAACCATGTCCGATCATCACATGAGATGGAGTAGTTTTCAATGGTGAACATCACTATGTTGATCATATCTACTATATGATTCACGCTCGACCTTTCGGTCTCAGTGTTCCGAGGCCATATCTGCATATGCTAGGATCATCAAGTTTAACCCGAGTATTCTGCGTGTGCAAAAATGGCTTGCACCCGTTGTAGATGAACGTAGATCTTATCACACCCAATCATCATGTGGTGTCTCGGCACGACGAACTTTGGCAACGGTGCATACTCAGGGGGAACACTTTTATCTTGAAATTTAGTGAGAGATCATCTTATAATGCTACCGTCAATCAAAGAAAAATAAGATGCATAAAAGATAAACATCACATGCAATCAATAGAAGTGATATGATATGGCCATCATCATCTTATGCTTGTGATCTCCATCACTAAAGCACCATCGTGATCTGTTGGGGAACGTAGTAATTTCAGAAAATTTCCTACGCACACGCAAGATCATGGTGATGCATAGAAACGAGAGGGGAGAGTGATGTCTACGTACCCTCATAGACCGGCAACGGAAGCGTTGACACAACGTAGAGGAAGTAGTCGTACGTCTTCCCGATCTGACCAATCCAAGTACGAACTTACGGCACCTCCGAGTTCTGCACACATTCAACTCGGTGACATCCCTCGAGCTCCGATCCAACCGAGTGTTGAGGGAGAGTTTCGTCAGCATGACGGCGTGATGACGGTGATGATGTTCTACCGACACAGGGCTTCGCCTAAGCACCGCTACGATATGACCAAGGTAGAATATGGTGGAAGGGGGCACCGCACACGGCTGAGGAACGATCACGAAGATCAACTTGTGTGTCATGGGGTGCCCCCTTGCCCCCATATATAAAGGAGGGAGGGGGGAGGTGCGGCCGGCCCCTAGGGGTGCGCCTGGAGGAGTCCTACTCCCACCGGGAGTAGGACTCCCCCCTCTTGCCTTGTTGGAGAAGAAAGGGGAAGGGGGAAAGAGGAAAGGGGGTGCCGCCCACCCCCCTTCCTTGTCCTATTCGGACTAGGGGGAGGGGGCGCGCGGCCTACCCTGGCCGGCCCTCCTCTTCTCCCTTAGGGCCCATGTAGGCCCATTAACCCCCGAGGGGTTCCGCTAACCCCCGGTACTCCGGTAAAATCCCGATTTCACCCGGAACGATTCCGATATCCAAATATAGGCTTCCAATATATCAATCTTTATGTCTCGACCATTTCGAGACTCCTCGTCATGTCCGTGATCACATCCGGGACTCCGAACAACCTTCGGTACATCAAAACACAAAAAACCCTAATTACGATCGTCACCGAACTTTAAGCGTGCGGACCCTACGGGTTCGAGAACTATGTAGACATGACCGAGACACGTTCCGGTCAATAACCAATAGCGGAACCTGGATGCTCATATTGGTTCCTACATATTCTACGAAGATCTTTATCGGTCAAACCGCATAACAACATATGTTGTTCCCTCTGTCATCGGTATGTTACTTGCCCGAGATTCGATCGTCGGTATTCCAATACCTAGTTCAATCTCGTTACCGGCAAGTCTTTTACTCGTTCCGTAATACATCATTCCACAACTAACTCATTAGTTGCAATGCTTGCAAGGCTTAAGTGATGTGCATTACCGAGTGGGCCCAAAGATACCTCTCTAACAATCGAAGTGACAAATCCTAATCTCGAAATACGCCAACCCAACAAGTACCTTCGGAGACACCTGTAGAGCACCTTTATAATCACCCAGTTATGTTGTGACGTTTGGGGGCACACAAAGTGTTCCTCCGGTAAACGGGAGTTGCATAATCTCATAGTCATAGGAACATGTATAAGTTATGAAGAAAGCAATAGCAACAAACTAAACGATCAAGTGTTAAGCTAACGGAATGGGTCAAGTCAATCACATCATTCTCCTAATGATGTGATCCCGTTAATCAAATGACAACTCATGTCTATGGTTAGGAAACATAACCATCTTCGATCAACGAGCTAGTCAAGTAGAGGCATACTAGTGACACTCTGTTTGTCTATGTATTCACACATGTATTATGTTTTCGGTTAATACAATTCTAGCATGAATAATAAACATTTATCATGATATAAGGAAATAAATAATAACTTTATTATTGCCTCTAGGGCATATTTCCTTCATGATCACCATTGTCACCGGCGTGACACCTTGATCTCCATCATAGCATTGTTGTCGTCTCACCAACTATTGCTTCTACGACTATCGCTACCGCTTAGTGATAAAGTAAAGCAATTACAGGGCGATTGCATTGCATACAATAAAGCGACAACCATATGGCTCCTGCCAGTTGCCGATAACTCGGTTACAAAACATGATCATCTCATACAATATAGCATCATGCCTTGACCATATCACATCAAACATGCCCTGCAAAAACAAGTTAGACGTCCTCTACTTTGTTGTTGAAAGTTTTACGTGGCTGCTACGGGCTTAGCAAGAACCGTTCTTATCTACGCATCAAAACCACAATGATAGTTCGTCAAGTTAGTGTTGTTTTAACCTTCTCAAGGACCGGGCGTAGCCACACTCGGTTGAACTAAAGTTGGAGAAACTGACACCCGCCAGCCACCTATATGCAAAGCACGTCGGTAGAACCAGTCTCGCGTAAGCGTACGCGTAATGTCGGTCCGGGCCGCTTCATCCAACAATACCGTCGGACCAAAGTGTGACATGCTGGTAAGCAGTATGACTTGTATCACCCACAACTCACTTGTATTCTACTCGTGCATATAACATCTATGCATAAAACCTGGCTCGGATGCCACTATTGGGGAATGTAGTAATTTCAAAAAAAATCCTACGCACACACACAGGACCATGGTGATGCATAGCAACAAGAGGGGAGAGTGTGTCTGCGTACCCTCGTAGACCGAATGCGGAAGCGTTAGCACAACGCGGTTGATGTAGTCATACGTCTTCACGATCCGACCGATCCAAGTACCGAACGCACGGCACCTCCGAGTTCTGCACACATTCAACCCGATGACGTCCCGCGAGCTCCGATCCAGCAAAGCTTCACGGGAGAGTTTCGTCAGCACGACGGCGTGGTGACGATGATGATGATGCTACCGACGCAGGGCTTCGCTTAAGCACCGCTATGATATGATCGAGGTGGATTATGGTGGAGGGGGGCACCGCACACGGCTAAGAGATCAATCATCAATTGTGTGTCTTTTGGGTGCCCCCTACCCCTATATATAAAGGAGGGGAGGAGGAGAGGTCCGACCAAGGGGAGAGGCGCGCCCAAGGGGGGCAATCCTACTCCAAGTAGGTTTGCCCCCTCTTTTCTAGTCCTAGTAGGAGAGGGGAAGGAAAGGGAGAGGAGGAGAAGGAAAGAGGGGGCCGGCCCCCCTTTCCCTAAACCAATTCGGTTTGGGCCTTGGGGGCGCGCCCCACACTTCCCTTGCTGCCTCTATTTCCACTAAGGCCCATTTAAGCCCATTAAGCCCTGGGGGGGTCCGGTAACCCCTGGTACTCTGGTATTTATCCGGTAACCCCCGGAACCCTTTCCAGTGTCTGAATATAACCTTCCAATATATCAATATTTATGTTTCTACCATTTCGATACTCCTCGTCATATCCCTGATCTCATCCGGGACTCCGAACTACCTTCGGCACATCAAATCACATAAACTCATAATATCGATCATCACCAAACTTTAAGCGTGCGGACCCTACGAGTGCAAGAACTATGTAGACATGACCGAGACATGTTTCCGGTCAATAACCAATAGCGGAACCTGGATGCTCATATTGGTTCCCACATATTCTACGAAGATCTTCATCGGTCAAACCGCATAACAACATACGTTGTTCCCTTTGTCATCGGTATGTTACTTGCCCGAGATTCGACCGCCGGTATCTCAATACCCAGTTCAATCTCGTTACCGGCAAGTCTCTTTACTCGTTCCGTAATACATCATCATGCAACTAACTCATTAGTTACAATGCTTGCAAGGCTTATAGTGATGTGTATTACCGAGTGGGCCCAGAGATACCTCTCCGACAATCGGAGTGACAAATCCTAATCTCGAAATACGCCAACTCAACAAGTACCTTCAGAGACACTTGTAGAGCACCTTTATAATCACCAAGTTACGTTGTGATGTTTGGTAGCACACAAAGTGTTCCTCTGGTAAACGGGAGTTGCATAATCTCATAGTCATAGGAACATGTATAAGTCATGAAGAAAGCAATAGCAACATACTAAACGATCAAGTGCTAAGCTAACGGAATGGGTCAATTCAATCACATCATTCTCCTAATGATGTGATCTTGTTAATCAAATGAAAACTCATGTCTATGGTTAGGAAACTTAACGAGCTAGTCAAGTAGAGGCATACTAGTGACACTATGTTTGTCTATGTATTCACACATGTATTATGTTTCCGGTTAATATAATTCTAGCATGAATAATAAACATTTATCATGAAATAAGGAAGTAAATAATAACTTTATTATTGCCTCTAGGGCATATTTCCTTCAGAAAGACCCTAGCACTTCTCTCACACCAAATGGTCCAACAAGTGAGCATGGTGGGAGAAGCCAACACTTTCTGGTTAGGCATATTCGTCGCGGACATGTTGATCCACAAATACTTAATGGAGACTCTCCCTTCCATGAGGAAGATTCGATGGCGTCGAGTTTGATGGCCACACTTGATCATCCCCCAAAGCACGATGTACCACCATTTGAAGAAAAGATGACTAGCAGATTTGACAGTCTTCTTACAAAGTGGACGAAGTCGTAGTTTGGCCATCCCCTTTTGTCCAATCTACATGTTGCCCAAATCTGATTTTGAATTGCAGGCCAAGAAATTTTTTTGACCTTTAGAGGGTCCAAGCCTTCCAAACCATATAGCACATGGGCGAGCGATTAGTCCCCAAAAAATGGGCATTGTACATGGATGTGCGGAGTAGTTCCCACTTATCGTATGCTTCCAAGTGATAGTGTCCTAGGAGTCCTCCACAATGGGAATGGCCTATGTGCGAGTCCAAAGAGTTAAAAAATGCCAGATATGTTCCATCATCCAAGGTGTGGGGAGCTTGATCTTGGTGAGCCATGCATCCTCATGCATGGCTTCTTAAACCTTCCATTTTTTCCTCAAGGAGGCCTCGAATATGAGTGGGGCTTTGTCGATCAGTTTTTCCCCATTGACCCAAGGAGAGTCCCAAACAAGTGCACAAGCCCCATTGCCTATGATAATCCGCATGGAGGCATAGAAAAGGCTGCGGTCCAACTCATCATAGCGATTTCCAAATTCAACACACATCTTTGATGCCTTATTCCATTCAAACCAAAGCCACCAACGCCTAAGAGCCTTTACAAACTTGCCAAGATCGAGGATTCGTAGGCCTTCAAGGTTGGTTGGGCAGCAAATGGAGTTTTAATTAACCTTATACAAAAAGCAATAGTTGGTTCTATAATAACATCACATAGTAACATCTGTCATATATACCGAAAAAGGATTTTCCATCCGCTTTATATTATAAAGCAACCATCACTGATTACAACTGATAGACCAATACGAACACACACCATCACCACACCCAACACACACACCCTAGGCAAGATACAATACAGATGAGCGAGGAAGACCGCTTGGAGCCTATGGAGACCTCCACCATGAGCATCCACAATAAAGGTGAGCCGGACACCAACGAAGCTAAGACTCTAAGGCGGCGCCTCCCAGAAAGGTATGACCATGGATAGCCGCCACTGCCCGATCCCGAAGATCAGGTTTTCACCTGGAGCAAGATGACAGGAGAGGGAACGCCGTGATGGAGCCTTCAGGAAGGATACGACGTCAACGGCCGCCGCCACCTTCGGCCAGTCAAAGGACTAGGCAAGTGGTGTACCCCGTCGCACCCGAGCTCCGTCAACCAACCGCAACCATGCCACCCGCGTGGCCATGGTTGCCACCCCGCATGTAAGACACATGCTCTGCCCCGAAACGTTGCCCCTCCCACCACCAGAGTCGCTGCCATGCAACCAGACAACCTCGAGACCACACAAAGGCCCCGGCTTTGGCCCAGCCGATAGCCCCCGATCGATGGAGCCACCAACAGACGCACCGCCCCGGGCATCGACAGACCTGCGCCAACCCGCCTGCAGCCGAGGAAAGGGGGAGAAGGAGGAGTAGACGCATCCGGACCGGCACACCCCTGTACCGGCGAGAGGTGACGCGACAGCATCGAGGCCACCCATCCCTCCTACCGAGATCCCCGATAAACACGAGGAAAGGGGAGAAGGGTGAGCGGACGCATCCGGACAGGCACACTCCTGTGCCAGCGACAGGTGATGCAACCACATCGAGGTCACTAATACGTCCATTTTGCATCATGCTTTTATATCGATATTTATTGCATTATGGGCTGTTATTACACATTATGTCACAATACTTATGCCTATTCTCTCTTATTTTACAAGGTTTACATAAAGAGGGAGAATGCCGGCAGCTGGAATTCTGGGCTCGAAAAGGAGCAAATATCAGAGACCTATTCTGCACAACTCCAAAAGTCCTGAAACTTCACGGAAGATGTTTTCCAAATATATAAAAAAATACTGAGAGCAAGAACTTCACCAGGGGGGCCACACCCTTCCCACGTGGGTGGGGGCGCGCCCTACCCCCCTGGGCGCGCCCCCCTACCTCATGGGCCCCATGGTGGCCCGTCGGTGGCCATCTTCTGCTATATGGAGTCTTCTGATGGAAAAAATCATAAGCCATCTTCTCGGACGAAACTCCGCCGCCACAAGGCGGAACCTTGGCGGAACCAATCTAGGGCTCTGGCGGAGCTGTTCTAACGGGGAAACTTCCCTCCCGGAGGGGGAAATCATCGTCATCGTCATCACCAACGCTCCTCTCATCGGGAGAGGGCAATCTCCATCAACATCTTCATCAGCATCATCTCCTCTCAAAACCCTAGTTCATCTCTTGTATCCAATTCTTGTCTCCAAGTCCGGGATTGGTGCTAGTAGGTTGCTAGTAGTGTTAATTACTCCTTGTAGTTGATGCTAGTTGGTTTAATTGGTGGAAGATCATATGTTCAGATCCTATATGCATATTAATACCCCTCTGATTATGAACATGTTTATGCTTTGTGAGTAGTTACGTTTGTTCCTGAGGACATGGGAGAAGTCTTGCTATTAGTAGTCATGTGAATTTTGTATTCATTCGATATTTTGATGAGATGTATGTTGTCTCTCCTCTAGTGGTGTTATGTGAACGTCGACTACATGACACTTCACCATTATTTGGGCCTAGAGGAAGGCATTGGGAAGTAATAAGTAGATGATGGGTTGCTAGAGTGACAGAAGCTTAAACCCTAGTTTATGTGTTGCTTCGTAAGGGGCTGATTTGGATCCATATGTTTCATGCTATGGTTAGGTTTACCTTAATACTTTTGCTGTAGTTGCGGATGCTTGCAATAGACGTTAATCATAAGTGGGATGCTTGTCCAAGTAAGGGCAGTACCCAAGCACCGGTCCACCCACATACCAAATTATCAAAGTACCGAACGCGAATCATATGAACGTGATGAAAACTAGCTTGACAATATTCCCATGTGTCCTCGGGAGCGCATTACATCTTATAAGAGTTTGTCCAGGCTTGTCATTTGCTACAAAAAGGATTGGGCCACCTTGCTGCACCTTATTTACTTTTGTTACTTGTTGCTCGTTACAAATTATCTTATCACAAAACTATCTGTTACCACTTATTTCAGTACTTGCAGAGAATACCTTGCTGGAAACCGCTTATCATTTCCTTCTGCTCCTCGTTGGGTTCGACACTCTTACTTATAGAAAGGACTACGATAGATCCCCTATACTTGTGGGTCATCAAGACTCTTTTCTGGCACTGTTGCCGGGGAGTGAAGCACCTTTGGTAGGTGGAATTTGGTAAGGAAAAATTTATATAGTGTGCTGAAATTTACTGTCACTTGTTACCATGGAAAGTAATCCTCTGAGGGGCTTGTTCGGGGTATCTTCACCCCGACCAGTAGAGCAAAGAGTTGCTCCTCAACCTACTGAACCTACTGAAAATGAAATGCTTGCTTTGAAGTTCCTTCGGGTATGATAGAAAAACTGCTAGCTAATCCTTTTTTAGAAGATGGAACAAAACATCCCGATGAACATCTAATATATGTGGATGAAGTTTGTGGATTATTTAAGCTTGCAGGTGTACCCGAAGATGTTGTTAAGAAGAAGGTCTTCCCTTTATCTTTGAGGGGAGATGCATCGACATGGTATAGGCTATGTGATGATATGAGGTCTTGGAATTACAAACGATTGAAATTGGAATTTCATCAGAAGTTTTATCCTATGCATCTTGTTCATTGTGATCGCAATTATATATATAATTTTTGGCCTCACGAAGGAGAAAGCATCTCTCAAGCTTGGGGAGGCTTAAATCAATGTTATATTCATGCCCCAATCATGAGCTCTCAAGAGAAATGATTATTCAAAAAATTTATGCTCGGCTTTCTGGCAACAATCGCACCATGCTTGATACTTCTTGTGCTGGCTCTTTTATGATGAAGACTATTGAATTCAAATGGGATTTATTGGAAAGAATTAAACACAACTCTGAAGATTGGGACCTCGACAATAGTAAGGAGTCAGGTATGACACCTAGTTTTGATTGTGTTAAATCTTTTATGGATACCGATATTTTTCGTAAGTTTAGCACTAAATATGGACTTGACTCTGAGACAGTAGCTTCTTTCTGTGAATATTTTGCTGCTTATGTTGATCTCCCCAAGAAGAAGTGGTTTAAATATCATCCTCCCATAGAAGTAAAAGTAGCTGCACCTATTAAAGTTGAAGAAAAGACTATCACTTATAATGATCCTATTGTTCCTACTTCTTATGTTGAGAAACCACCTTTCCCTGTTAGGATAAAGGATCATGCTAAAGCTTCAACTGTAGTTCGTAAAAGCAATATTAAAACATATACACCTCCTGAGCAAGTTAAAGTTGAACCTAATATTGCTATTGTTAAAGATCTATTATCTGATAATATAGATGGGCATGTTATTTATTTCTGTGGTGAAACTGCTAGAATTGCTAAACCTTGTGATAAAGATAAACCTAGACTTGTGGTAGGCATGCCTGTTATTTCTGTTAAAATAGGAGATCATTGTTATCATGGCTTATGTGATATGGGTGCTAGTGCTAGTGCAATACCTATTAGCCTTTATAGAGAAATTATGCATGATATTGCACCTGTTGAGTTAGAAGAAATTGATGTTACAATTAAACTTGCCAATAGATATACTATTTCACCAATGGGAATTGTTAGAGATGTTGAAGTCTTGTGTGCGAAAACTAAATATCCTGCTGATTTTCTTGTTCTTGAATCCCCACAAGATAGCTTTTGTCCCTTCTCAAATACTGTTAATGCTACCATAGATTGCAAAAGAGATGTTGTTACTATTGGTTTAGATGATATGGCTCATGAATTTAATATTTCTAAATTTAGTAGACAACACCGTGAAGAAGAATTACCTAGTAAGGATGAAATTATTGGTCTTGCTTCTATTGCCGTACCTCCTAGTGATCCTTTAGAACAATATTTGCTAGACCATGAAAATGATATGTTTATGAATGAAAGAAGGGAATTAGATGAAGTATTCTTTAAACAGGAACCTATTATGAAAAACAATTTATCTGTTGAAATCCTAGGGGATCCTCCTCCACCCAAGGGTGATCCCGTGTTTGAGCTTAAACCATTACCTGATACTCTTAAATATGCTTATCTTGATGAGAAAAAGATATATCATGTTTTATTATTAGTGCTAACCTTTCAGAGCATGAGGAAGAGAGATTATTTAAAACTCTGAAGAAGCACCATGCTGCTATTGGGTATACTCTTGATGATCTTAAGGGAATTAGTCCCATTCTATGTCAACATAAAATTAATTTGGAAGAAGATGTTAAACTAGTTCGTGATCATCAATGCCGGCTAAATCCTAAAATGAAAGAAGTGGTAAAAAAGGAGATACTAAAGCTCCTTGAGGCGGGTATAATTTATCCCGTTGCTGATAGTCAATGGGTAAGCCATGTCCATTGTGTCCCTAAGAAGGGAGGTATTACTGTTGTTCCTAATGATAAAGATGAATTGATTCCTCAAAGAATCATTACAGGTTATAGGATGGTAATTGATTTCCGCAAATTAAATAAGGCTACAAAAAAGGATCATTACCCCTTACCTTTTATTGATCAAATGCTAGAAAGATTGTCCAAACATACACATTTTTTCTTTCTAGATGGTTATTCTGGTTTCTCTCAAATATCTGTGTCAGCTAAAGATCAATCAAAGACTACTTTTACATGCCCTTTTGGTACTTTTGCTTATAGACGTATGCCTTTTGGTTTATGTAATGCACCTGCTACCTTTCAAAGATGCATGATGGCTATATTCTCTGACTTTTGTGAAAAGATTTGTGAGGTTTTCATGGACGACTTTTCTGTCTATGGATCTTCTTTTGATGATTTCTTGAGCAACCTTGATCGAGTTTTGCAGAGATGTGAAGAAACTAATCTTGTCTTGAATTGGGAAAAGTGCCACTTTATGGTTAATGAAGGTATTGTCTTGGGGCATAAAGTTTCTGAAAGAGGTATTGAAGTTGATAAAGCCAAGGTTGATGCTATTGAAAATATGCCATGTCTCAAGGACATTAAAGGTATAAGAAGTTTCCTCGGTCATGCCGGTTTTTATAGGAGGTTCATTAAGGACTTCTCGAAAATTTCTCGGCCTCTGACTAATTTATTACAAAAAGATATACCATTTGTCTTTGATGATGATTGTGTAGAAGCATTTGAAATACTTAAGAAAGCATTGATCTCTGCACCTATTGTTCAGCCACCTGATTAGAATTTACCCTTTGAAATTATGTGTGATGCTAGTGATTATGATGTAGGTGTTGTTCTAGGACAAAGAGTTGATAAGAAATTAAATGTTATTCAATATGCTAGTAAAACTCTAGACAATGCTCAAAGAAATTATGCTACTACTGAAAAAGAATTCTTAGCAGTTGTATTTGCTTGTGATAAGTTTAGACCTTATATTGTTGATTCTAAAGTAACTATTCACACTGATCATGCTGCTATTAAATATCTTATGGAAAAGAAATATGCTAAACCTAGACTTATTAGATGGGTTCTCTTGCTACAAGAATTTGATTTGCATATTATTGATAGAAAAGGAGCTGAGAACCCCGTTGCAGACAACTTGTCTAGGTTAGAAAATGTGCTTGATCACCCACTACCTATTGATGATAGCTTTCCTGATGAGCAACTAAATGTCATAAATGCTTCTCATATTGCTCCATCGTATGCTGATTATGCTAATTACATTGTTGCTAAGTTTATACCACCTAGTTTCACATACCAGCAAAAGAAAAAGTTCTTCTATGATTTGAGGCATTACTTTTGGGATGACCCACATCTTTATAAAGAAGGATTAGATGGTGTTATTAGATGTTGTGTACCTGAGCATGAACAGGAACAAATCCTACGCAAGTGACACTCCGAAGCTTATGGAGGACACCATGCTGGAGATAGAACTGCACATAAGGTACTGCAATCTGGTTTTTATTGGCCTACTCTCTTCAAGGATGCCCGTAAGTTTGTCTTATCTTGTGATGAATGTCAAAGAACTGGTAATATTAGTAGACGTCAAGAAATGTCTGTGAATTATTCACTTGTTATTGAACCATTTGATGTTTGGGGCTTTGACTATATGGGACCTTTTCCTTCCTCTTATGGATATACACATATTTTAGTTGTTGTTGATTACGTTACTAAGTGGGTAGAAGCTATTCCCACTAGTAGTGTTGATCATAACACTTCTATTAAAATGCTTAAAGAAGTTATTTTTCCGATATTTGGAGTCCCTAGATATTAATGATTGATGGTGGTTCACATTTTATTCATGGTGCTTTCCATAAAATGCTTGCTAAATATGTTGTTAATCATAGAATTGCATCTCCTTATCACCCTCAGTCTAGTGGTCAAGTAGAATTGAGTAATAGAGAACTCAAATTAATTTTGCAAAAGACTGTTAATAGGTCTAGAAAGAATTGGTCCGAGAAACTTGATGATGCATTATGGGCCTATAGAACTGCATACAAAAATCCTATGGGTATGTCTCCGTATAAAATGGTTTATGGAAAAGCATGTCACTTACGTCTTGAACTAGAACACAAGGCTTATTGGGCTATTAAAGAACTTAATTATGATTTTAAACTTGCCGGTGAGAAGAGGTTATTTGATATTAGCTCACTTGATGAATGGAGAACCCAAGCCTATGAAAATGCCAAGTTGTTTAAAGAAAAAGTTAAAAGATGGCATGACAAAAGGATACAAAAGTGTGAGTTTAATGTAGGTGATTATGTATTGCTATACAACTCTCGTTTAAGATTTTTTGCAGGAAAACTTCTCTCTAAATGGGAAGGTCTGTACGTTATTGAGGAGGTCTACCGTTCCGGTGCCATAAAAATCAACAACTTCGAAGGCACAAATCTGAAGGTGGTGAACGGTCAAAGAATTAAACATTATATCTCAGGTAATCCCATAAATGTTGAAACCAATGTTATTGAAACCGTAACCCCGGAGGAATACATAAGGGACACTTTCCGGAACATTTCAGACTCCGAAAAGGAATAGGTATGTGGTACGGTAAGTAAACCGACTCCAAAACAGTTTTTAAGGGAATATTTCTCCGTTTTGGAATATTTAGAAAAATAGAAAAATAAGCAGCAATCCTGGAAGGACACGACGGCTCCACGAGGGTGGAGGGCGCGCCCTACCCTACTGGGCGTGCCCCCTACCTCGTGGGCACCTCGTGTGCTCTCCGGACTCCGTTTTCATACACGACACGTATTTTGGTCGGTAAAAATTCATTATATAATCTCCCGGGGGTTTTGACTCATGTATCACGCAAAAATCTCATGTCTTTGTTTCGAGCTGTTTTTCTAACAGATCTAGATTATCATGGCGTCTCCAAGTGCTCCCAAGGACAAGTTCTTTGAGAAGGTCATCAACCCTTACCTCGCGGAGGTGCAGCGACACCATCAAACCATTGAGATGCGTGATGGGTTGCTGCACATCCGTGATGCTGAGGGACCAAAGGGGACCGGAAGCGTGGAGACGAGGCTCGAAGCAATGAAGCAACAAGTTCTCAAGTGTCACGGGATGGTGGAGAGTGGACTCAACTCCAACCACATGATGACCGCAGAATTCACCAACAAACACAAGCTGGATGCCGACAACATCGGGGAGACCATCTTCAAGCTTCACGAGAAAATTGAGCACCTTCAAGCTCAAATTTATGACCTGCAAAACCAAAACTGTGAGTATGAATATAGATTCAAAACGATGAGTTTGGCTGCAGATTTGAGGATCCCAGAGACTCGGTCATCTTTCTATGATGGTGAGCCTATGCCTTGGAAGAAGGACGACAAGCCTACGCCATCAACAAAATCATCACTGTCTCCACCAACAAAGAATAATTGAGTATCTGGTGTGGGCACTCCACTTGGCAACTGCCAAGCTTGGGGGAGTGCCCCGGTATCGTATCACCATCACTTTTATCTCTACCTTTTTTTTAGTTCGATCCTTTTGGTAATATCTTGATCTAGTAGAATATAAGTTCTTAGTATGATCTAGTCGTGAGTTTTGCTTTATTATCCTTCTATGTAATCGAGTTCGTGAGCTATATAATAAAGATTAGTGTTGAGTCAAGGGCTTGATTATTTTGCCATGATCCTAAGTGAATAAAAGAAAAGAGAAAGAAATAAAAAGAAACAAAGAGATCATGTGAATCTTATGGAGAATAATGAGCTCACATAGAAAAAGTATGATGAATAAAAGTTGTTGAGGGTTGACAAACACAGTTTTGCTCATCGTTGCAATTAAAAGGAAGTAATAAAGAAAGAGAGGTCTTCACATATAAATATACTATCTTGGACACCTTTTATGATTGTGAGCACTCATTAAAATATGACATGCTAAAGAGTTGACATTGGAGAAGGAAGACAACATACTGGGTTATGTTGTCTTACATCTGAGATGAATTATATTGTCTTGGATCTTCCAACATGATGAGCTTGCCTTTCCCCCTCATGCTAGCCAAATTCATTGCACCAAGTAGAGATACTACTTGTGCTTCCAAACACCCTCAAACCAGTCTTGCCATAAGAGTCCACCATATCTACCTATGGATTGAGTAAGATCCATCAAGTAAGTTGTCATCGGTGCAAGCAATAAAAATTGCTCTCTAAATATGTATGATTGATTGGTGTGGAGGAAATAAGCTTATACGATCGTGTGATATGGAAGTAATAAAAGCGACTGACTGCATAATAAAGGTCCATATCACAAGGGGCAATATAAAGTGACGTTCTTTCGCATTAAGATTTTGTGCATCCAACCATAAAAGCGCATGACAACCTCTGCTTCCCTCTGCGAAGGGCCTATCTTTTACTTTTATCTCCTACATTGCATAAGAGTCATGGTGATTTTCACCCTTCCTTTTTACACTTTATCCTTTGGCAAGCACAACATGTTGGAAAGATCCTGGTATATATGGCTAATTGGATGTGAGTTTTCATGAACTATTACTGTTGACATTACCCTTGAGGTAAAACGTTGGGAGGCAAACTATAAGCCCCTATCTTTCTTTGTATCTGATTAAAACTCCATACCCATAAGTATTGCGTGAGTGTCAGCAATTGTGAAAGATTATATGATAGTTGAGTATGTGTACTTGCTGAAAAGCTCTTTTACATTGACTCTTTCCTATGTTATGATAAATTGCAATTGCTTCAATGACTGAGATAGTAGTTTGTTAGTTTTTAATGAAGTTTACGATTCATACTTGATATTGTGATTGAATTATTACTCTAGCGTTAGAGATCATATGACAAGAATTATATAAGTTGATGTTCTAAGAATGATCATGATGCCCTCATGTCCGTATTTTATTTTTATCGACACCTCTATCTCTAAACATGTGTACATATTTTTCGATTTCGGTTTTTCGCTTGAGGACAAGCGAGGTCTAAGCTTGGGGGAGTTGATACGTCCATTTTGCATCATGCTTTTATATCGACATTTATTGCATTATGGGTTGTTATTACACATTATGTCACAATACTTATGCCTATTCTCTCTTATTTTACAAGGTTTACATAAGGAGGGAGAATGCCGGCAGCTGGAATTCTGGGCTAGAAAAGGAGCAAATATTAGAGACCTATTCTGCACAACTCCAAAAGTCCTGAAACTTCACGGAAGATGTTTTCCAAATATATAAACAATACTGAGAGCAAGAACTTCACTAGAGAGGCCACACCCTGCCCACGAGGGTGGGGGCGCGCCCTACCCCCCGGGCGCGCCCCCTACCTCGTGGGCCCCCTGATGGCCCTACGGTGGCCATCTTCTACTATATGGAGTCTTTCGATGGGAAAAAAATCATAAGACATCTTCTCGGACAAAAATCCGCCGCCATGAGGCGGAACCAATCTAGGGCTCTGGCGGAGCTGTTCTGCCGGGGAAACTTCCCTCCCGGAGGGGGAAATCATCGCCATCGTCATCACCAACGCTCCTCTCATCGGGAGGGGGCAATCTCCATCAACATCTTCATCAGCACCATCTCCTCTCAAAACCCTAGTTCATCTCTTGTATCCAATTCTTGTCTCCAAGTCCGTGATTGGTGCTAGTAGGTTGCTAGTAGTGTTAATTACTCCTTGTAGTTGATACTAGTTGGTTTAATTGGTGGAAGATCATATGTTCAGATCCTATATGCATATTAATACCCCTCTGATTATGAACATGTTTATGCTTCGTGAGTAGTTACGTTTGTTTCTGAAGACATGGGAGAAGTCTTACTATTAGTAGTCATGTGAATTTGGTATTTGTTCGATATTTTGATCAGATGTATGTTGTCTCTCCTCTAGTGGTGTTATGTGAACGTCGACTACATGAAACTTCACCATTATTTGGGCCTAGAGGAAGGCATTGGGAAGTAATAAGTAGATGATGGGTTGCTAGAGTGACAGAAGCTTAAACCCTAGTTTATGCGTTGCTTCGTAAGGGGCTGATTTGGATCCATATGTTTCATGCTATGATTAGGTTTACCTTAATACTTTTGTTGTAGTTGCGGATGCTTGCAATAGAGGTTAATCATAAGTGGGATGCTTGTCCAAGTAAGGGCAGTACCCAAGCACCGGTCCACCCACATACCAAATTATCAAAGTGCCGAACGCGAATCATATGAACGTGATGAAAACTAGCTTGACGATATTCCCATGTGTCCTCGGGAGCGCTTTACATCTTATAAGAGTTTGTTCAGGCTTGTCCTTTGCTATAAAAAGGATTGGGCCACCTTGCTGCACCTTATTTACTTTTGTTACTTGTTGCTCGTTACAAATTATCTTATCACAAAACTATCTGTTACCACTTATTTCAGTACTTGCAGAAAATACCTTGCTGGAAACCGCTTATCATTTCCTTCTGCTCCTCGTTGGGTTCGACACTCTTACTTATCGAAAGGACTACGATAGATCCCCTATACTTGTGGGTCATCAGTCACTCATCCTTCCTACCGACATCCCCATCGAACAAACCCCCGAGTCGCCCACCATGTCAGCCAGCACACATCCCTGCGAGGCCACCAGCAACCGAGCGCCCACCTACCTACGAGGGATGCCCAATTGACCTACGACCATAGCCAAAGGTAGCCCACCAGGGAGGCCCTCCAGCGTCGAGCGTCGCCGTCCAGCCGCAAGGGCCCGACTGGACAAGGGCCGCCCACCTCCACCATTGTCGCCCCGCTCCCTCACCTTCGTGCCACGGCGAGAGAGGCCGCCCATGACCCGCAGCGTCAGGGCGGGTCCGGATGCGCCGCCACGAAGCCATCACCGCCTTCACCACCTGCTGGCCTACACCACCACCACGCCACCCGTTGCACGGCCGCCATGCCACCGTCGTCGTCCCGCTCCAGACCGCCGTCGCGCCCGGCATCTAGCGTCCCATCCTGGCCCGCGCCCGCACCCCCCGTGCGAGAAGATGAAGGAGCCCCGCCGGTGGCGGCGACGCACGGGCTTCGCGTGCGCGCGCCCCTGGCTGCGGCGGGGCAGGAGGAGGAGGAGGAGGGCGAAGGCGGCGCTTGGGTTAGCCTCCCGGACGCTCGCGGGAGATTCGTGGGAGGAGGAGGAGGTCCTACTAAATTCACATCCGTCATATATCCACTCGTATTTGCCATCAAGTTTTACATGTACTGAATATCCATATGTGCATACGAAGAATAAAACATTTTTTTAAACTCCAGAACGTGTTTTCTCATGCTGTCTCTAGAATCAGTTTGTGTGTATTCGGCTAGCTCGCTGCTCAGCCCAACGGCTGCTGGGTTTGCTTTGGCCACTAATATCTGGGGAATACTATATATCGTTTGCTGCGAGCAATAAATATTTGATCGCTCACTAACATATGAAGATTGGCCGGCCAGTAGGATTTGTGGCGAAGCAAGAGATACCACCGTTGTGGAAGGTTCCTGAATCGTGATTTTCTTTTATTTTCCTACCTTTTTTGTTTTTTATTTAATATTTTTGTTTACTTTAATCATAAATTTCGAAATAAACAAATTATAAAAATTGTTTGCTTTTCAAAATTGTTCAGATTAAAGAATTAGTGAAAATTGTTAACCTATATTAAAAAAGTTCATTGTTTATAAATAAAATGTTCATTATATATTTAATAATAGTTCAGTGTGTATTTTGTAAAAATGTTCAATGTATTAAAAAAAGTTCACTCTCTATATAAAAAATGTTCATCATATATTAAATAATGGTTTTGTGTGTATTTTGTAAAAAAATTCACCATATTAAGAAAGTTCAGTGTGTAATTGTAAATTCACTGTAAATAAAACAGCATTGTATGTAAAAAAGTGCAGCATATATTAAATAAGTGTTCAGTGAATAGTTCTTGAGATCGTGATTTTTTTTGAATTCATGATCATTTTCTGAATTCCCCAACATTTTCTTTAAGTCACGTTTTTTTTCAAATCCAAGAACAATTTTTGGACTAGTGTACTTTTTTCATATCCATGGAATTTTTTCAATTGACAAACATTTTTTAATTCTCAATTGTTGTTTGAACGTCGGTGGTGGTCCTACACGCCAGCTTGAGCCGATGCTGGCCGGCGCCGGCTAGGCGTTCACGCACTCGGTCGACTGGCTAGCCATTTACTTCTAACTTCTCCCCCGGCTTGGCCACCGTGCTGGAGCAGCTGCTTCGGGCGTGGTGGCTAGCGCTCGCCGTGCCGCTGCTCAGAGGCGCGCGCGGTGATGCTGTTCACTGGTTAACCATGAAAAAGCACGGATGACGTCGAACCGTCGACCGGCTCACACGGTGACACTGACACAGGTGGGAGTTAGAGGGCGAACGTTCGCTCATTACAAGTACCGATATTTTATTTCGAAATCCGGCGCAGATGTTTCTTATCGCAAAGAAACGGCTACAGATCATTGTGCCCGCAGAAATTACGAAGAATGCGGTACAAGGGGATCGGAACAGCGTGGCCGGCCATGCATCAAGGCTGCCGGAAGTTGGCCCGGATGCTCCCGACGGTGTGCCTGTCCGTGAGGAGCGACTTGGCGAGGAGGTCGTCGGGGATGGCCCCGGCGAAGAGCGCGTCGCCGAGGAGCACCAGCCCGGCGTTCTGGCTGCTGAGGGAGGCGTAGATGGCCGCCGGCGCGGTGCCGTTGTTGTAGAGGAAGTGCACGAGCCCCTGCGGCACAGCGAAGACGTCGCCCTTGCGGAGCACCTTGGCGAAGAGCCGGTTGTCCGGGTAGGAGGAGACGAAGCCGAAGTAGACGGAGCCCTCCAGCACCAGCGCCGTCTCCGCCGCCCTCGGGTGGTAGTGCGGCGGGAAGACGCCCCCCGGCGCCACGTCCACGCGGGCGTGCGACTCGCCCAGCGTGTTCAGGCCCGGGATCTGCACCGTCAGCGCCGAGAACCCGAAGCGCTTGCTCGCCGCGCCGCCCCCGGGCTTGTCCACGCCGGCGAAGAAGAAGTCGTCCGCCACCGCCGCCGCCGGGTCCTTGCACGGCACCCCGTTCACGCGCACTGTAGGCAGGCATACACACGCGTATATCACCATAGATGATCACATTTTCATGTAGAAGCCACAAGCACGGCATTTTGCTTACCCTTGGACATGGTGTCGGCGACGCAGAAGTCTTGGAGAGGGTTAGGGTCGAAAGCCTCGCCGTGACCGGAGCCGAGGGCGATGACCGTGAGCACCAAGAGCAACGTCGCAGCAGCCATGGCAAGTCTCCTGGATCAGCAAGTGTGAAAGGAGCAGCGGCTGCAGGCTAGGTTGGGATAGTATATACAGCGAAATTGTTGGGAGGTTGCATGAATGAGTTGAGTAGGCGCTGTGTGATATCTTGTCGTATCAATGTGATATTCTGCTTGTGATTGATGATTTTCTCCTACTTATAAATCTGCGCGTGAAGGAGGATTCGATGAAACCCATTAATTAGCTCTCACAATTGCAACTCGAGTTTAGGGTTCGCAGGCACGTTTTGCTCAACAGGGCCGGGCCGGCTAAGATGACGTTTCACCAACCTACCTGTGAGTGTGAGCACATGGGCTTGTGTGTATCGTTTGTTTCTTCAGTTGGAGCAGCTGATTGTAGCAGGTTTGTTCTATTCCAAAGGGTATCAAACAAGCCGTGTAATATTTTTTTAAAAAGGAGCATGCCATTATACTCCACGCGGTGTCTTCGTTTTTTCGCTTGTACTCCACACGGTGTCTTCGTTTTTTCGCTTGTACTCCAACGTTGAGCTCACTTACGACATAATCCAGGCAGTGTGCCATGTGGAGATAGGGATGGAAAAGGTCTTAATTATGACGTCTTGCATCTGAATTTTCATTACGAAATGGGGTGCAAAGTTTGCTTCAATCGAACTCCCCTTACCCCATTTATGCCATTTTTCCCGAGAGGCATAATTTTCCCCTAATACGCCACCGTGGTCCAGCCGTCTGGTTATCATACCCTTCCCCTACACCCATCGCCCAACAGTCACGCTAAGCAGTGACGATTCCACTAGGGGGGCTTCAATAGGCTGAAGCCTACCCTCCAAAAATCATATTTCAGCTAAACATGCAACTTGAGAATTATACTGAGGTGTTTAACATGTAAAGTGCAATGAATTTGCTTAGTAGACTTAGAAACTTGATGTTTTGAGCCTACCCTTTAATTTTGTGCAAGATTCGCCACTGACGCTAAGCATACCCTTTCCCAATCCCCACAGCCCGACCGCTCGGCCGAGCATACCCTTCTCCACCCAGCAGCCCAGCCGTACCATCGAGCATAGCTTCCCCCAGAAATGCTACACCTACGGTGACTATTTAACGGATCCCCCGCTACGGACGGACGTGGCCTAATTCACATTAACCTCCCCCCCTCCCCCCCCCCCCCCCCCC
>NC_053028.1:609133086-609166092 GCF_003073215.2 Triticum urartu
AAAAAAAAAAAAAATTTGGGGGACCCCCCCCCCCCCCCCCCTCCCAAAAATCCGCGTCCACCAACTTATGGAAATTAGCACGTTTTCTTTTCTTGCAAATGTTGTACTTAAAAAAATTGTCAAGCCTCAGTAATCACACTAGCCTTTTGTTTTTTTCAATAGCTGCATTAGTTCCATGATAACTTATTGCCTCTTAAAACACATGTTATAATAGTTTAACCAATGGACAATAACTGTGATACTTACACACCTGGCATGGTTTTCAAAGTGATCCATATGAAATGGGCATATACTAAGTTAACTGATGAGTTGTTCAAATTTATTTTGTCCATGTTTGATCAATTCTTGAAGCCTCTGGGGATGCCACCGAGGCTTTCGAAGATGTGGGCCACAGCACATCAGCCATCAGCATGATGAGCAGCTACCTGATTGGAAGCATCGAGGACTATGTGCCTCGCAGTACATCGAAGGACGCAACAGTTGGTGGCAGTAATGTGCTGCCTGATTCCAGAACAATGCAGAGGAACAAAGGCTCTCCTGCTCCAAACACATTTCTGGACTTCGTGCTCCCTTTATGCATGCTTGTCCTGGCCTTTGCAGCTTGGTACTACCTAACCTTCGTGGCCGAGAGCTAGAATTCGGAGAAGATTCATATCATTGCACATTTTTACGTCACTAGTGTTGCTGCAGCGATACATTTAAGGAGCGTAAACTTGGTCATAGAATCATTTGCTCTTGATGGAGGTTTCTTGATGTAGCTTGAACCTTGAAAGAACTAGGCATATTTCGCCCTACATATTGCAAATTTGTTGGGTCTTCTTGGAGGCTGGCCTGCCTGTAACACAGACCATGACTGTGACACTGAGATGTATGGATAGGGCATTTGCCTTTACTTCCGCTTCCAATCAATTGTTCGAGACTTTATCTTAGTTGCGTGATGGTTGTTCCAAGTGATCTACTAGTGTAAAAAATGCTCTTATATTATGGGACGGAGGGAGTAGTACTTATTCACTTGACACATAAAAAGATCACATGGATCCCAGTATAAGCTATGGATAATAATATGCCACCTCTGCTGGCTTGGACATACTATCAGAACAAATCACATATTTTTGGAACAATGTTCTGAGTGTCGCTTTATCTGTATCTAGGATAGAATCAGGCTCCATGGTACAAATTTCTAGTACACATACTTCATGTACCGTCCATAAATAATAATATAATTTCCCTTTTTGTTCTTGATCATACAACAGTTATATATCTCCATGCATCAGAGCTGATGCCTGATGCTGAACACATCTTGAACAAGCCTGTGAATTTCTTCTATTGAAGTAACTGAATTGGAACAAAGGCTGACAGTGGTGTCATACGACTAGAGACCTACTACCTCCATTCCTAAATATAAGATGTAACTGCCCCAATGTCTTATAGGAATGGAGTTAGTAGTTGTCAAGAGTGAAATCTGAATCACATTAAGAGCAAAGCGTGCACCTTACTGACAAATAGGCTAATTCAATTAAGGGAGACAACATTATTGTTTTGGATCCACAATTATGGAAATGCTCACCTGGTCACCCCTGATTTTTGCCGCAGTAGGATGGTAAATCACTTATGCAGAGATAGTTGGTAAACAATATCAGTGGCCTCGGAAATAAATCAATGCTCTAGGGTCATTTTCCATTTCTTTTATGCTTTCTGAAGTCTATTCACACCCTCTAAATGGGATACTTGAGCTGGAGAGGCTTGCAATTTCAAAATTGAAGACAGCCATGGTGAGTTTCAACAGATGGAAATTGTCGATGAGGTGGCATCGGGCAATGGAGATGCCACCACTGTTTGTTGTGTCGACAGGGAGGAGAAGACAGGTGAGTTGGCGCATATACCCGACAATGTGCTCGCCAAAAATCCTTTGTCGCACATCTTTGTAGAGCCTGGCATGAAACCGACGACTCATCCTGCGTCATGCACACTGACCTGCTTTCGCTCTCACTCGCGGATGCGTTCTTCAACCTGAAGGATCCTACACTCATGGAATTCTTTGCCTGATCCTCCTCCTGAAATGGAGGGTGGGCAGAAAGTGAAAATCTTTATCTATAGGTGAGGGATAAGGCACATTCTTGGGTGGGTTGCCTAACCCTCCTCCTCAAGTGGCAGGTTGGTTGAAAGTGATCAATGGTCTGGAGGAAACCCCGTTGCTCCCGCGTCGCCTAACCCTAGGCGACACGGGTGATGCCCTTTAAGATTTGGTTTGGATTGTAAAAAGGTTTCCTGTCTTTTCCCCAAGGAACCAAAGGGTGACCAGTCGAGTTGGCAACGAAGGTGGCGACATCGAAGACGAACATCTGCCCTGGTACAAAGGTCATCCTGGAACCGATCTAAGCGTTGATGCGAACTCCCATCAATCGCGATGTTGACCTGCATGGGCTACCACTGTCGGAGCTAAATGCGACAGATCCCTCGATAGGGTATCCTTAAACTAGGCTACTTGGTGCGATGGTAATAAGGACACACGATTAACCATTTTACCCAGGTTCGGGCTCTCACGAAGGAGATAATACACTGCGTCCTACTATTTGCTTTATTATGTTGGAGTGTATCGAGAGTACAAAGTACCGACAGATTGTATGATGTCTATCTACGGGCCAAGACCCCCCGCTTATATAGCATACCGGGAACCCTACGTTACAAGGCTCCTAGTTGGCTATGTATAGGGAGGTAAAATCCTCCATGAATCCAGCCTCTTGTCTTGCATGTCAAGTCGCCAAGAATCTTCTTGTTATCCGCCATGGGCCGTCCTACGTGGTCCAGGACAGAACCGATAAAGGGGGTCCTCATCACGGCAATGCCACCTGGTGAAAGTATCCAAGACAAAACTGAAAATGTCCTTGTGTTGATTGTGTGGTTGGAAATTGCTAATCGGGCAATGCCATCCGGTGAAAGTATCTTTGTGCTTTTTTTCTGAGGGAGAAAGTACCCTTGTGTTCATAATGTTCATGAATGATTTTTTTAAATTATCCTACGAAAAGGAATTAGAATGAAAATGCCTTCTTTCCTCCGACAGTGCTGTTCTTATGTGGAACCTCGATACGATCTTTGATGATAATTGGACTACTTAAATAAGTCAAAATCGCCGTGCAGCAAAATTTCCCAAACAATTCGCCTTCACCACTTCCTTTAGAAATCAAATTGTAATTGTTTTGAAGACAAAGGAATCAAATTGTAAAAAAATACGCGAATCAATCTGTAGTTGAGTTGCTTAGGTGGACAGTGGTATCCCAATCCACCAGGGTTCAAATCCTGGTGCTCGCATTATTCCTGAATTTATTTCAGGATTTCCGGCGATGCGCTTTCAGTGGGAGGAGACGCCTACGGTGACTTCGTAAATCTTAAGATGATATGCCGGCTCATTCTCTCGGAGGTGCTCATAGGGGTGAATGTATGCGCGTGTATATGAGCGCTTGTGTCTGTACTGATGCTAAAAAAATTGTAAAAAAAATACTGAGCAAGAATTAAAAAATGAGGCAATAAAACAAATTGTAAATGTCTTATGTTTGTATCTGCAGGCTCTGTTCTTCCAATTCAGTTAGTCGTGACACGGCTGAGCCCATGTACTGGTGCTGGACGGCCCAATCTGTTAAGCCTCGGCCTCACTCCCGTCAGACGTTAGGTTTCATTCTCCGTCCCTCTATCTCGACGGCGTCGCCGCCGTTTTCTGCCGCCTCCATGTCCGTCCCCGCAGAGAGCTCTCACCCGGGGGAGGAAGGCCGCGCTACTCCTCATGCCCGGTACACGAAGCAGAGCGGGACGGCGATCGACAGACTCGCCGACGATCTCCTCGTCGAGATCCTCTCGCGCGTCCCCGCCAAGTCGCTCCTCCGCTTCAGGTGCGTCTCCAGCCACTGGCTGGCGCTCATCGACCACCCCGACCACCGCAAAAGGCTGCCCCAAACCCCGGCCGGCTTCTTCTACGACAACAAGTACACCGGCGAGTGGTTTCTGCAACCACCTCCCCACTTCACCAGTTTCCCAGGGAGACGGTGCCCTCCGATCGACACCTCTTGCTCCTTCCTGCCCAACCATGAGCGCGTCCATCTGTTGGCCTGCTGCAGCGGCCTCCTCCTCTGCCGCTGGCGCGACGCCTCCGCGCAGGGTGACGAGTTCCGTTATGTCGTGTGCAATCCCGCCACGGAGAAGTGGGTCGTGTTGCCGAGCTCCGGCAAGGCCACCAGCGAGGTGGCCACCGCACGTTTGGGCTTCGACCCAGCCCTGTCGTCGCATTTCCATGTGTTTGAGTTGGTAGATGAGCAGGAGCCAAACTGGCACCCTCACATCGCCGGAGTGGCAGTGTATTCGTCTGAAACTGGAGCATGGGTTTATAAACAAGAGAGATGGAACAAGCAAATTAGGCCCATTGATCGTCGGTCAGTATTTGTCTTTCTTAATGGCCACCTGCATTTTCAACCCAGCGCCCGTTGGTTATCCCATCATCTAGCCATGGTAGACACAGAGGGGGAAACATGGATGAACTTCAGTCTCCCTGGTGGTTTGGATGATGGTTTTATTCAGCGATCACAAGACCGCTTGCATTATGCCAATTTTCAGGGATATGGAGGTGGTGCCATTCGATTAGTAGTTTATGTTCTGGACAACTATCAAAGCAGAAAATGGATATTGAAGCACAGCATGGAAGCTTCATACATATTTCGAGGGATGGATGCCTACCTTCTTGGTCGTTTTGGATGGGCTGCGATGGATTTTGGTTGGATTGCGATTCATCCGGAATGCAACACGATATTCTTCACTGCCGGGTGGGATACCACATTCATGTGCTATAATATGGATCTTCGACAAGTCAAAGTGATCTCCAATCTGGAAGATGGCCAGCCGCCATATCTGCCATATGTGCCATTGTATGCAGAGTTACGGTCATAGCACATTTGACATCAGTCTGAGTTGGTGGCTTTATAAGAAGTGGATCTTCGACAAACACTAGTTCTTTGTGCTATGGAACAGCCTGGTTGGTATGTTTGCTCGAACTGGGCTATTGTTTTATCTGACTGATGTATGCATGCTTTTATGTTTCGAGTGTGGTGGTTCGCTATGGAGTGAACTTGGGTGATTAGTTATCCAAATTTGTACTGAACTTTCTGTTGCCCGTATTGGTTTCTGCATGCCAATGGTTTTGAAGAACTCCTACCTCCATGTATTTGGTTAACTTGGCGTAGTGTTTGAGCGACGGTGATGATGTAGTAGAAGACATGACCAATGATCA
The DNA here is from genome assembly GCF_003073215.2 of Triticum urartu. Lineage (NCBI taxonomy): Eukaryota > Viridiplantae > Streptophyta > Magnoliopsida > Poales > Poaceae > Triticum > Triticum urartu. The sequence goes on from NC_053028.1 coordinate 609,138,359, forward strand.
TCATGCAACTTAAATTCTAAACTTATATTTGCATCTTATGGACAGTGACTTAGTAAATGATCAGTTGTCTGCTAACGATATAATGTCAAACTGTGCTAATGGTATAACTTTTGAAATCAATTTTATGTACTGCTAATGGTTTGAAAAGAAAAAAAAATACCTTTGCCTGTGGCATGTTTCAAGTAGAAAAATGCTGTTATCAAACATTAGCAAGCTGTGCTTGGATCGTGATATTCATGTTTTGTTAGGGATTTATTTTCCCTGAACAGACAGTGCTTTGCTCCAGAAGGCTAGCAATATACTAACATCTTAGTTTGCGCTTTTTGTTTGGTAGGCAGCTTAAAATAGTGTTACATAAATAAGCGACACTGTTCGCCTTCCATGGTACTCTTGCTTCTTGCTCTACCAAGATGCCTGTAATGTTGCCCATAAGCTCCAGTCCAGTGCAACTTTGCGGCATCATTTCTGAATTTTGAGTTTCGACGTCCTATGACACTGAAGCAACAGCGTGGCTGTGGTTATCATGGCTCTGCAACAGTATCTCTCTAGTTTCAGCTCCAAGCCTCCACACAGATTTCAGTTTCATGTCACGGTCCGGGACCTCCCACCAAGAACGCCTTGTAACTTCCCGGGAACCCACTCCCTTGATTTCTTGGCTCTTTCCTCTCTTCCCCAGATCGTATGTTTCCAACCCACCATTGAGGTTTATTTTGCAGTTGCAGCCATGGGAAGTTGGGAAGTATAAGCGGACGTGGAGGAATTGATCCCGGGCACCAGTGATCCTGGATGAACAGTAAAATCCGAAAAAATAGTAAAAAAATTCAAAAAAATCTGAAATTTGTTGTCAAGAAACTTTGATGTTTTTTCTACATGCGTGCCAATTTTCGTGATGAAATGACATTTGTGGAGGTGTCAGCAAAAAAAACAAAATCATGCTCCAAAAAAACTGTTTTTGGAAGCATTTTGGAGCATCGATTTTGTTTTTTTTGCCGAGACCTGCATGAATGTCATTTTATCATGAAAATTTGCACGCATGTGAAAAATATATCAATGTTTGTTGCCAAAAAAATTCAGATTTTTTTGAACTTTTTAAATATTTTTTTCGTTTGTACTATAGCAAAGGGTGCCTGTGAGCTCGAGCTCACAATAGCACTTTCGAGTATAAGCATCTTATTGCAGTGATCTAGTATTGTGACGTGCAAGTAATGATCAAGACTTGTGAATTTGGACCGTCCAAATCCTTCTGAACAATGATTAGTAAATTCAGTACTACGCCCCCCGCTGAAATACTAACTTCTGCGGGCTCCGATTCATGACTCTGATCACAACTTCGTACCACCATATGTTATAGAAATTGAAAAGAAGTTCATGGTGTGGAAGTCTTCTCAATATGGATCTAATGATATACTTCTCCATAGAGTGATCAAAATATTTCCAACAATTTAGTGGTTAAAATTCCAGAAGGTGACTGCATGCATTCTGAGTATTTCAGAATCGAGGTAACCATATTTCTGATCGTTTATAATCTAGGAAGGAAACACCAGAGTCGTCAATTGTAAAAAATAAGAGAAATTATTATTATTATTTTCGTTTCGAAGAAGCAGTCATGTGTGGACAAAATGCATGAGCCAAGAAAAGACGGGTAGCTAGGAAGTAAGGGAGAACAGGAAATAACTTGCTTATTTGATAGTTTGTGGAGGTGGCTGCATCTTGTTTTCAGCTTGAGATCAAGCTGTACCATTTATGCATACGATTTCGCATTGAGGCGGTTACACCATCATCGAGTATCGTACAAGCCCAGATGCTCCTGCTAAATAATTCTGTCTGGGGAACACCATGAAGTTCTCAATGGATGTTTGTTTTATTTCTGTTTTTATCGCTCTAGGTCTTGAATTCGCGCAGATGTTTGTAGATAGAACCTCTTTGTTACTACTCCCTCAATAGTTTTCAAGATACAAGTTTGGCTTCTACTTTTTATATGTATATGTTAGTATAAAATGCAATAAAAAGGTGTACACTGTAACTATTTCCGATGACAAATCTAAAGGTTTCTACTGGATGAATCTAAAAAAATTTAATCATGCTTTTGGAACATGGGTACTACATGTTATAGAAATGTTGTAGTTGATACTAAAAAAGAATGTTGTAGTTGTATCAAAATAAGCGGTCACGCGGTGTTTCCACTGAACAGTGGCGGCTCTGAATAACCAGCCCAACAAGAAGCTAAATTCTTCCATAACATAACATAACGGGGCGGGGTTGCGCGCGAGCCGAGTGACGTAGGTGCACAAGAGTACTTCACGCCACAACCATCTCTTTTTTATAGGTTCTACGGACCGATGCCTCCTGCTTCATCTGGTAAAAAAGAGTCATAGATATGCCTGTAATTAGAAGGAAGAACCGCCATAAAAATCTTCCTCGTGCATCGTTTGTAGCGGAACTATGCCTTGCTGCTGCTGGAGTGATTGCCAGGAACGCGGTTGGGGAGGTTCTGTTTGTAGTGAGTCGAGTTCTGACAATTGCTTTGATTCTGAAAATGCTGAATCATATGTCCGCAACTCGCTATCGGTAAGTGTAATGTTTATCTTTTTTTTTTAAACTGAGTGTTTGTGGAAGGGGAAATGCTTGGGCGGATCGGTACGAGGCATCCGCTGTCTCCTCCTTCCGACACGTGTCTTGCATGGGTTCATCTAGTATGATTTCTAGCGTTTTTGTGTGATGCATGTGCACATGGTGGAGAAAGTTTTCTACAACATTGTCTATATTGTGAAATGTCTTCCGCAACGACTTCCATGTTGCAAAAAAGTAAGGACGAAAAAAAAAACTGCCACATCAGCAACAAAAGTTGTCTGTGGCCGACTGTGCCGTCGCACACTAACGAGTTTCTGCAACAACAACAGAGTTGCACGACGGCGGTGTTGTTGTGACATCATCTTTCCTTGCGAAAAAGTTTTGCAACATCCATGTTGCAGAAGTCCTTTTCGCAACATCATCCATGTTGCAAAAAGGCGAAGATGAAAAAAAATCTACAACACTCTTTGTTGCAAATGTTTCTGCAACATGAACTCTGCTGCAAAAGGTTTTGAAACACTGCATTTTTTTGAACCTAAAACAGTAGGAGCACCTCCTACTGCAATTAAATTAATAGAATATGAGTCTCAAAATTACATGATGATTTACAACCCCCCCCCATTTGGGGGGGGGGGGGGGGGGGGATTAATACAAGGTGTCTAGCAGAGCGGGGATGAGATGCTTGTGTTTCTCCTTAACCCTATAAGTTAGGAGCGAATAGTCCTCTTTGAATCTTTTCAACCAAGAGTCTCTGGATGGTGCTATCCCTCTAAAGTGTTTATTATTACGTTCCTTCTAAATGCTCCAGGCTGCTAGTAGGAAAGCTTCCATAAACATTGGTCGTGCCCACCTATCCTTGGCAGTGACAATATTTTGTAGCCTGGTCCCTCCTTGCTGCCACGACAAACCCAAGTTGGCCCAGCAAAGTTGGCTGAAATGACATTCGAAGAAGAGGTGCTCAATGGTTTCATCAATGTGCAGGCCACATAGGATGCAGTCATGATCATCTCCAATGTTGTAATGTCTTCTCCTAAGCATATTCCTTGTGTTTAAGCGATCAGAAAGGAGCAGCCATCCAAAAACTTCGATCTTCATGGTTGATTTTGATTTCCATATCCATCGAAAGGATTGGTGTGCATGTATGTCCCGGAAGCAGAAGGAGTAATATTTATGTGCCGTGAAGATGGTGGACCCCCAAACGTAGGTCCAATGATCATGTGCTCGCCTGCATGTCCCGGAAGCAGAAGGAGTAATATTTATGTGCCGTGAAGATGGTGGACCACCAAACATAGGTCCAATGATCATGTGCTAGTGGGTTGTCGGAGAGGGTAACTGTTGCGGTGGCCAATTGCATCTGCCTGACCTCTGCATGCGCCTGAGGAGATAGTGGTAGATGGAACGCCTCTCCGAGAGACGCGGTGCCCAAGAAATCTCTAACGGATATATCTTCGTTATTTGTGAAGGAGAACACTCTCCTCCGCCAAAATGTGTTCCCCCAAAGATCTTTCCAGAATAGCACCGTGTCTCCTCTAACTATTTGGGCTTGTGTGATTCCTCAGAATGTGGGCATTAGTTTGGAGACATCTCTCCACCAAAATGAGCCACAAACATTTGTGGCATGAGGTACCTTGTTTTCATAATATGTGGACCAGATGAGCTCCACCCAAGGCAAATCAAAGTGATTGTAAAATTTATGCAGATACTTCAAGAGCAACACATCCCCTTGAATTCTTAGGTTTAGGACTCCTAGGCCGCCACATTCCTTGGTCCGACAGACCATATCCCACGAAGCCAGGGAGTTGCTTTTGTCTCCTTGGTCTGTTTTTTGGTCCACAAACATTTCCGTCGAATATTATCAAGAAGCTCAATAATTTTTGCCGGGAGCCTGAGTGTGCATAGGGCAAATATTGCAAGTGAAGTAAAGACAGAGTTTAATAGTGATAGTTTACCTCCATAAGAAATCATGTTCAGCGTGGCAGACAGTCTCCTCTCAATGCTACACACCAGCGGCACCAGCTCTTGCACAATTGGTCTTGTTGTGCCTAATGGTAGGCCTAGGTAAGTGAAGGGCATTTTTCCAACCACACATCCAAGTAAATTAGCCAGCTCATCGCATTTTGCTGCATCACAATTGATAGGTATACGCATAGATTTATTGAAGTTAATTTTGAGCCCAATGGAGGTGGCGTAATTGGTGAGGATCTTTTTGACGGTGGCCACTTGTTGTGTGCATGCAGGAAGGATTATGAGTGTATCGTCGGCATATTGGATGACTGGGTAGTCTTTTTGAGATGTGGATAGGAAAGGGAGTTGGATTTGGCCCTGAGAAAATGCATCATTGATCGCAGCTTGAAGTAATTCCGCCGCTAGCACAAAGATCAGCAGAGACAGGGGATCACCTTGTCAGACACCACATTTGCAGAAGAATTGTCGCCTAGGTGTGCCATTTAGAAAGACTGAGGATTTGCCAGAAGAGAAGATACATTTAATCCATCCTAACCATTTTTCATTGAAGCCCATACTTCTCATAATCTTAGTCATTGCATCGTGGTCAATCGTATCGAATGCCTTGGCAAAGTCTAGTTTTGGCAAAACAATTTCTTTCTTCGAGGTTTGACATTGATATATGTACTCATATGCCCATGCAAGGCAGTCTTGAATCGAGCGCCCTTTGAGAAATCCATACTGGTTTCTGTGGATGATCTTTAGGATGACTTTTTGTAGTCGATTGGCTAGAAGTTTGGTGATCACCTTAAGACAACAATTGAGCAGTGTGATGGGCCTGTAGTCATTAATGGTCTCTGGGGAACGGATTTTAGGGAGTAGGGTGATGAAACCATCATTAATGCTCTCGAGGTTTAGGCCCCCTTCAAAGAATTGATTACACAACGTGTAGAAGTCCTCTTTAATAATTGGCTAGGAACGTTTTAAAAAGATCCTAGTGAAGCCATCGGGGCCAGGTGCTCTCTCGATAGGCATTTCACGGATCACCTTGTCAATTTCCTCATGGGAGAAAGGTGAGGTTAGCTCTTCTAGCTTGTCACATTTTTTAATAATTCTCGTCAGATCAAATTTCATATTGTGAGGAGTTGAGGAGCCCAGTCTGTTTTTGTAAGTGTGGAAAATTATGGATTCCTTACCAGCATGATCTTCAACCATATCTCCATCATCAGTGCAAAGCGAGGCAATGCTATTTCTTCTGTATCTTTTAGACGCTAGGGCTTGGAAGAATTTGGAGTTCTCATCACCAAATTGAACCCAGTGTATAGTGCATCATTTTTTCGAATAGATTTGCTGGTATTTAAGAAGTTTGAGGATATGGGCTTTTAAAATTCTTCTGAAGTTACGTTTAGGTATGGAGAGTGGTCTTTTATCTTCCAGTGAATCGATTTCATTTAGAGCCTTGTTTGAATTTTCAATGGCTACCGAGAGTTTGGAGATACCCTTGCTCCAAATTTTGAGATCATGTCGAAGGCTTTTGAATTTTGGGTTGAGAACCGTGGCTGAGTTCTTCAAGTCAACTTGTTTGGCCCAGGATGTCGAGACCACCTCCATAAATCCAGGATGCTGCAACCAGTATGACTCAAAACGGAATATTTTCGATCTGGGAATTGTTGTTTCAATGGTGACTACGCATGGTGTGTGGTCTGACACAGGCTTGCCCAGCGGTTTAACCCACGTTTCTGGGTAAGAAGAAGTCCAATTAGTGCTAGTGAAAAACCAGTCTAGTTGTTCAAGTAACGGATCCAATTGCATATTGCTCCATGTATATGATCTGCCTTTAATTGGTAGCTCAATTAAACTCTATGCTTGGATAATATCATTAAATGTGATCATGTCATTTATGCACCCTCCAGGCTTATTACGGTTTTCAGGTGCCCGAATGAAGTTAAAGTCGCCCACCAGGAGCCAATCCTCATTAGGAGGGATGTCCAGATCAGAAAGCCAATCAATGAAGTGATTACGTTGGTCCCCTTGGCATGGTCCGTAAACATTAACTAGCGTCCAGCTTTGGGCTGATTGGGTAGAACAAAAACGAGTTACTAGAGCAAATTCTTCAGAAGCAATCACATCAGCAGAGAACAGAGAGTTGTTCCATATTGTGACAATACCACCGGAGGCCCCATTAGATGGCACAAAAGCAAATTGATCGAATCGGCGAGGGCAGCTGATACGTCTTCGTCGTATCTACTTTTCCAAACACTTTTGCCCTTGTTTTGGACTCTAACTTGCATGATTTGAATGGAACTAACCCGGACTGACGCCGTTTTCAGCAGAATTGCCATGGTGTTATTTATGTGCAGAAACAAAAGTTCTCGAATGACCTGAAACTCCACGGAGAGTATTTTTGGAAATAATAAAAAATATTGGCAAAGAATCAAGGCCAGGGGGCCCACACCCTAGCCACGAGGGTGGGGGCACGCCTGCCCCCCTGGACACGCCCCCTACCTCGTGGCCCCCCAGGAGCTCCACCGACCTCAACCTTGACTCCATATATTCGTGTTCGGGGAGAAAAAAAATAGAAGAGAAGGATTCATCGCGTTTTACAATATGGAGCCGCCGCCAAGCCCTAAACTCTCTCGGGAGGGCTGATCTGGAGTCCGTTCGGGGCTCCGGAGAGGGGAATCCGTCGCCATCGTCATCATCAACCATCCTCCATCACCAATTCCATGATGCTCACCGTCGTGCATGAGTAATCCCATCGTAGGCTTGCTAGACGGTGATGGGTTGGATGAGATTTATCATGTAATCGAGTTAGTTTTGTTAGGGTTTGATCCCTAGTATCCACTATGTTCTGAGATTGATGTTGCTATGACTTTGCTATGCTTAATGCTTGTCACTAGGGCCCGAGTGCCATGATTTTAGATCTGAACCTATTATGTTTTCATCAATATATGAGTGTTCTTGATCCTATCTTGCAAGTCTATAGTCACCTACTATGTGTTATGATCCGGCAACCCCGAAGTGACAATAATCGGGACCACTCTCGGTGATGACCGTAGTTTGAGGAGTTCATGTATTCACTATGTGTTAATCCTTTGGTCCGGTACTCTATTAAAAGGAGGCCTTAATATCCCTTAGTTTCCACTAGGACCCGCTGCCACGGGAGGGTAGGACAAAAGATGTCATGCAAGTTCTTTTCTATAAGCACGTATGACTATATTCGGAATACATGCCTACATTATATTGATGAATTGGAGCTAGTTCTGTGTCACCCTAGGTTATGACTGTTACATGATGAACCACATCCGGCATAATTCTCTATCACCGATCCATTGCCTACGAGCTTTCCATATATTGTTCTTCGCTTATTTACTTTTCCGTTGCTATTGCTATCATCCCTACAAAACAACAAAAATATTACTTTTGCTATCGTTACCTTTTGCTACCGTTACCACTACTATCATATTACTTTGCTACTAAATATTTTGCTGCAGATATTAAGTTTCCAGGTGTGGTTGAATTGACAACTCAGCTGCTAATACTTGAGAATATTCTTTGGCTCCCCTTGTGTCGAATCAATAAATTTGGGTTGAATACTCTACCCTCGAAAACTGTTGCGATCCCCTATACTTGTGGGTTATCAAGACTATTTTCTGGTGCCGTTGTCGGGGAGCATAGCTCTATTCTTTGAGTCACTTGGGATTTATATCTTCTTATCATTATAAAGAACTTGAGAGATCTAAAAACCAAGATTTATCCCTCGACTATGAGGGGAGGTAAGGAACTGCCATCTAGCTCTGCACTTGATTCACCTTCTGTTTTGAGTAAGCTTGCGACACCTAAACCTTCTTCTGCTATTAATTCTGATATGTCGCATATTATTGATGATGCCACTTCTGCTATGCTTGATACTACTGTGCCACTCGGTGAATTTCTTGATGAACAACTTGCTAGGGCTAGAGAGAATGAAATTATTGAAACTGATAGTACTGATGAAAGTGATGATGGAGGCTCTCCTAATAAATATGAATTACCTGTTGTGCCTGAGGGCTATGTTATGGATGAAGAAACTAAAAGAGACTTTCTTGCTTGCAATGATAGAAGTGATCTTAAGAAATTATTAGCTAAGCTTAAACAAAAAACTCTGAATGCTAGAATGAAATATGATTCTGCTTATGCTACTTCACCTATCTTTGTTACTGATAAGGATTATGAATTCTCTATTGATCCTGATATAATTACTTTGGTTGAATCTGGTCCTTTTTATGGCTATGAATCTGAAACTGTTGTGGCACATCTTACTAAATTAAGTGATATAGCCACCCTGTTCACTAATGATGAGAGAACTCGCTACTTTTATATCCTTAAAATATTCCGTTCTCATTAAAGGGTGATGCTAAGATATGGTTTAATTCTCTTGATCCTGGTTGTGTGTGTAGTCCCCAGGATATGATTTATTACTTCTCTGCTAAATATTTCCCTGCTCATAAGAAACAAGCTGCCTTAAGGGATATATATATATATATATAATTTTGTGCAAATTGAAGAAGAGAGTCTCCCACAAGCTTGGGGGAGGCTTCTCTAATTACTTAATGCTTTGCCTGATCATCCTCTTAAGAAAAATGAAATACTTGATATCTTTTATAATGGACTAACCGATACTTCCAGAGATTACCTGGATAGTTGTGCTAGTTCTGTTTGCAGGGAAAGAACACCGGATGAAGCTGAAATTCCATTGAATAATATGTTGACAAATTAAAATAATTGGATACTTCCTGAGCCAGCTCCTGAGCCTATTCCTAAACCAACTCCGAAGAAAAGAGGTGTTCTATTTCTCAGTCCTGAAGATACGCAAGAGGTAAAGAAATCTATGGAAAAGGGTATTAAAGCTGAAGATGTTAAGAATTTATCTCCTATCGAAGAAATACATGGTCTTAATTTACCACACGTTGAAGAAATATATGGTCTAAATCCATCACCTATTGAAGAAACACATGGTCTTGATAACCCGACACAGGTAGTAAAGGTAAATTCTCTCTATAGATATGATAAAGCTGAAATCCCTCCTACTAAGTTTGCTAGCCAATGTTTGGATGAGTTTGATAACTTTATGGTTAAGCAAGAAGACTTCAATGCTTATTTTGGTAGACAACTGAAACAAAATGCTTATACGATTGAACACTTGGGTGATTATATGTCTAGAGTTAAAGGTGAACTTAAACTCATTAGTAAACATGCTTCTATGGTTACCACTCAAGTAGAACAAGTACTTAAAGCTCAAAATGATTTGCTCAATGAATTGAATATTAAAACTAATGTCTATGCTGTTAGAGTGGCTACTAGAACTGGTAAAATGACTCGGGAACCTTTGTATCCTGAAGGCCACCCTAAGAAAATTGAGCAAGATTCTCAGAGAAATAATATAGATGCACCTAGTCCTTCTAAAAGGAAGAAAAATAAAAATGATAGGACTTTGCATGCTTCTAGTGAACCTGTTATTGACACACCTGAGAATCCCAATGATATCTCTATTTCTGATGCTGAAACACAATATGGTAATGAACATGAAACTAGTGATAAGGTTAATGATAATGTTCATGTTGATGCTCAACCTAGCAATGATAATGATGTAGAGATTGAACCTGCTGTTGATCTTGATAACCCACAATCAAAGAATCAACGTTATGATAAAAGAGACTTTGTTGCTAGGAAACACGGTAAGGAAAGAGAGCCTTGGGTTTAGAAACCCATGCCTTTTCCTCCTAAGCCATCCAATAAAAAGGATGATGAGGATTTTGAGTGCTTTGTTGAAATGATTAGACCTATCTTTTTGCGTATGTGTTTGACTGATATGCATAAAATGAATCCTTATGCTAAGTACATGAAATATATCGTTACTAATAAAAGAAAGATACCGGAAGCTGAAATTTCCACCATGCTTGCTAATTATACTTTTAAGGGTGGAATACCTAAGAAACTAGGAGATCCAGGAGTACCAACTATACCATGCTCCATTAAAAGAAACTATGTTAGAACTACTTTATGTGATCTTGGAGCCAGTGTTAGTGTTATGCCTCTCTTTATATCGTAGACTTGATTTGAATAAGTTGACACCTACTGAAATATCTTTGCAAATGGCTGATAAATCAACTGATATACCTGTCGGTATTTGTGAGGATGTGCCTGTTGTGGTTGCAAACGTTACTATTTTAACGGACTTTGTTATTCTTGATATTCCCGAGGACGATAGTATGTCTATTATTCTTGGAAGACCCTTTTTGAATACTGCAGGGGCTGTTATTGATTGCACCAAAGGCAATGTCACTTTTCATGTTAATGGTAATGAGCATACGGTACACTTTCCGAGGAAACAACCTCAAGTTCATAGTATAAACTCTATTGGAAAAATTCCATCGATTATCTTTGGAGGTTTTGAATTTCCTCTTCCTACTATCAAGAAGAAATATGATATTCTTATTGTTGGGGATGTGCATATCCCCGTTGAGGTAACCTAGTGTTATTCGAAAATTCTCCGTTTCCATGTTATTCGGAATGAGTTTGTTAACAAGACCTGATCAACCTTGTTAGTGGATTCCTTTTAATGAGCATGAGATGGATGAATTTAGAAAAAACAACTCTTTGTACCCTCTTTTTACTTTCTATAATTTATATTAAATAAAGCAAAAATAGTAATTTCTGTCTGTTTTCTGAATTATCCGTGCAATATAAAAATACCCCGATAATAAAAATTCTCCAAATGCCCTGAAATTTAAATATGATTTTTTTGGAATATTTGAGAATATCTGGCACTGAGAACATAGCAGGGGAGCAAGCACCTGGCCACGAGGGTCCACGGTGCGCCCCCCTGCCTCGTGGGCCCATGGTGGCTCCCCTCCACTTATTCCTGCACCCACACACTCCTTCCTCCCACAAACACCACTAACCTTCTCAAACACGAGTTCTAGCTCATTTTGCTGCGATTTTCGATCTCTTTGCTCAAAGCACCTCTCACAAAACTGCTTTGGGGGATTGTTCCTTGGTATGTGACTCCTCCATTGGTCCGATTAATTTTTGTTCTAGTGCTTTATTTATTGCAAATTTGTGCTGCCTAGGTGACCATGTTCTTGAGCTTGCATGTCAAATTTATATGGTTCCAAGTAGTTCTAATGCATGATATAGGCTCTAGGCACTTGTAGGAGTAGTTGCTATCAATTTTGTTGAGTTTGGTTCACTTTTATTTGAAGTTACTAAAAAATTCAGAATTTTTCAGAAAATAATGAAGAGATTTTTGAGGGGCTCATCGAGCCGAAGCCCGAAGGATAAGCAAAGTGAGGAGGATAAGAGACCCAAGTATAATCTCCCTCGCACCACAGAGGTCCGGCCGTGTGAATGGCCTTGTGATGGTTTCTTGAGAGCGGCCGAGATTTATGATGATTTCTATGAATTGGCTGAGAATGCAGGCCTCACCGCCTTCCTCCACAACCAACGCGAACAGTATCTCTTACTCACCAATATCTTTGTGCAAAACTTTCATTTCCATGCTAGGAGCTGATACGTCTCATACGTATCTATAATTTTTTATTGTTCCATTCTATATTATATTCTGTTTTGGACATTATTGGGCTTTATTATACACTTTTATATTATTTTTTGGACTAACCTACTAACCAGAGGCCCAACCCAGAATTGCTGTTTTTTGCCTATTTTAGGGTTTCGCAAAAAAAGAATATCAAACGGAGTCCAAACGGAATGAAACCTTCGGGAACGTGATTTTCGGAACGAACATGATCCAGAGGACGTGGACCCTACGTCAAGACATCAACCAGGAGGCCATGAGGTAGGGGGCGCGCCTACCCCCCCTCCCCGCGGCGCGCCCTCCACCCTCATGGGCCCCCTGTTGCTCCACCGACGTACTCCTTCCTCCTATATATATCTACGTACCCCCAAACTACCAGATACGGAGCCAAAACCCTAATTCCACTCCTGTAACTTTATGTATCCACGAGATCCCATCTTGGGGCCTGTTCCAGAGCTCCGTCGGAGGGGGCATCGATCACAGAGGGCTTCTACATCAACACCATAGCCCCTCCGATGAAGTGTGAGTAGTTTACCTCAGACCTACGGGTCCATAGTTATTAGCTAGATGGCTTCTTCTCTCTTTTTGGATCTCAATACAAAGTTCTCGCCCTCTCTTGTGGAGATCTATTCGATGTAATCTTCTTTTGCGGTGTGTTTGTCGAGACCGATGAATTGTGGGTTTATGATCAAGTTTATCTATGAACAATATTTGAATATTCTCTGAATTCTTTTATGTATGATTGGTTATCTTTGCAAGTCTCTTTAAATTATCAGTTTGGTTTGGCCTACTAGATTTGTTGGGAATATAGCTAATCGGTAAAGACCCGCCCAGGAGGGGCCGGGTCAGCCCCAATGGCGGGTTACAAAGGAAGCCCAGTAAACATTCAAGGCGATAGTTTATTAAGGATTATAGAAGGCCTAAGCCCAGAGGCGGCTTAAAGGCCCAATATTGTAAACCGCCGTATGTAAGGAAAGACTTGTAAGGAAAGGCATATAAAAGAAGTCACCGAGCCGGACACGCTTGATGAGCCGGCCGGGACTCCGTAGGCCGCCAGGCGTCAACCCATGTATATAAGGGGACGACCCGGTGGCGGCTTAGGGCAAGAAACAAGGGATCGATAACCAAGTCGGCAGATTAGCCTCTTGGTGATCAAAACCCCAGCAATTCCAAACACAACTAGACGTAGGCTTTTACCTTCATCGTAAGGGGCCGAACTAGTATAAAACATCTCGTGTCCCTTGTCCCGATCAACCCCTTTAAGCTTCCTAGTTGCGATGGCCCTGCGACTAAGTCCTTTTGCTAGGACATCTGCCGTGACAATTCCACGATAGTTGGCGCCCACCGTGGGGCCAGCGCACGGTGGATTTGAGTTCTTGAAGGGCAACTTCGAAGGGCTCAAGGGATACGTTGTGGGACGGATGACCAGGAGTCATCACGGCAAATTCTACATCGACGACGAAGGCTGGGGCCCCGAGGCCGACTCAATTGAGTACGGGTACTGGGTCCCCTTCGGCGGGATTCATGTCTTCATCGGCCACACCTGGAAAACTCTGGACGTCTGCACCAACATCATCGAGGCGGCTCAGCGCGTGAGACCCGCCCGGGCCCGGCCCTTTGTGGGTTGCATCCATGGAGGTGAATACTCGGAAAGATCAGTGGATGGCGGTGAGACGGCCATCTGTTCTGACGCTACGTCATCAACAAACGAGACGGATTCTTTGTACCAATTACAAGATGGCATGCTCGGGGGCTGTTCCGATGGTAGCAGTATTCCGGACCCCTTCGAGCCGCCGAATCGAGCCAGAGTCTTCATGGCGGGCACTCAACCAGGTCAGAACTCCACGGCTGCAGCAGCAACAACCACCGGGTCAGCAGCGGCCGGGTAAGGAGACCCCGCGCGCCCCCCGGCTCAGATGCTAATGGACCTCACGGATAAGCTAACGGCTCTGTTGACTGCTGTGGTAGAGTTGGCGGATAAAACTCAGCATGACACGGAGGTAGCGCGGATACGCAAAGAGGTGGCACACGCCAAGGAAAATTTAGCAGCAGAAGAGGTCAGGATGGCCGCGGAGCGGGTGGCCTTGGACGCTCGTGCTCAGCAGCTTCAAGCGGAGACTTTCCGGCTCTTGATAGATCTGAACGTGTCAAACGAGGTCATGAGGAGAAGGCATCAGAAAACCCAATCACGTCTACCTCTGACGCTCGATCCTAGGAACCTTTTCCATACACCCGGGGCCGGTCCAAGTAACCCGCCGGAGGTAAATCGGATCATGACGCCCGGAGCGCCGCTGCAGCCGCGGGCTACGGAACCACCTCGCATGTATACCGCTCCGCCTCATTATGCGCCAACACCACCAGGTCACTTCTCCAATCCTTTGGAAAACCTTATTGCTGCGTCAGCTCGTTTGGCGGCTCTCCCGATGGAACGTGACTCTCCGAAAGCAATCAAAACATAGACGACTTTGGCGCAGCAGGATGCGTACTCTTACAGTCGAGACAGAATCCATTCAACCCCTCGCCCGAGCCGGAGCCCAAGCTACAGCAGGCATATGAACTCAGCTGATGTGTCAGGCAATGCACAACGCCGCAGCCAACCGCGCAGGCATGAGCCGGTACAGGCTGGAGCCCTCAACTTAGCAGATCAGGAGAGGATTCTGCAAGAGGCTGAGCGGGCGGTTCAATTGGCAGCTGAGCAGGCGACTCATCAGACTTTTCCGACTTATCCAGCAACCTCTATTGAGGCAGGTGTAGCCACAAGAACAGAGGTGTCCCTTGCCTGGTGCCGGCTATACGTAATGAGCGCTTGCCAAAAGACTTCAAGGGGCCTCGTAAGGTGCCTAATTACACGGCCGATTTGCAGCCTGGGGCCTGGATTGAGAGTTATGAGATAGCAATGGAGCTATTAGAGGTCAGTGATGCAGCAATGGCTAAGTATTTCACTATGATGTTGGATGGAACGGCTCGCACTTGGTTGAAAGGATTACCCCCCAATTCCATCGGCTCATGGGCGGAATTAAAAGCCCGGTTCATTCAGAACTTCAAGGACACATGCAACCAACCTATGTCAATCGTGGACCTGACTAATTGTAAATAAGAGGAAGGTGAGTCCACAACCCATTGGGTGCGCCGGGTCAAGGAGATAATACATTCATCTGATAGGATGGATGCCGGCTCGGCAGTCTTAATGTTGGAGAAAAATTGTCGTTTTGAACCTCTAAAGCAGAAGCTGGGGTGGCTCAAGCGTGACTGCAATGACATGGGCCAGTTGATGGCAGCTCTGGTCAAGTATGCTGATTCTGATAGTACCAAGGACCCCGTGTCCGATGAAGAAAAAACAGGGAAGGGAAAGAAGAACGACAACGGCAAGGGTCACCAGCATAACCTGGCGAATCAAGGAGGTAATAAAAGTAAGACTGATGAATTTGTGGCTAATACCAATGCACAGGGCAACAATCAACGGCGCAAGGGTAGGCAACCCCCTCGGTCGGGCAGGTCAGGTCCCACCCTCGAGCAACTATTGAATGAACCTTGTCCAAGACACGACACCCGGGAGAAGCCAGCCACCCATCTGTGGAAGGACTGTACAATCATGAAGGCGTTTAAAAATTCAAATGCATTTGATGGAAGTCACGGGCCTGGCGGCGGTTCAGGTGGGGGCGGCTTTCATGGCCCGGGCGCCGGTTTAGGTGGAGGCGGTTTTCACGGTATGGGCCATACGGGTAACCAGGGAGGTTATAATCCACAACCCGGCCAAGGTAATCAGCAACAATAGTCCGGATATTAGAGCAACCCAAAACAGTTGAATAGTGGGCAATACCATGTATTTACCACTAGTTTATGCAAGAGGGACCAGAAGCTTCATAAGAGGGTTGTCAATGCCGTTGAGCCGACGATTCCATGTTACTTAAGGTGGTCAGAACAACCTATTGTGTGGAGCAGAGAAGATCATCCTCCCCGGGTTGATAATCCGGGTCACTTAGCCTTGGTAGTGGCGCTTCAGGTTGGTGGATATAAATTCACTAAAGTGCTCATGGATGGAGGCAGTAGCATCAACATCCTCTACTATGAGACGTTCCGTCGAATGGGGTTGACTGATAAGAGTCTTAAGCAATCCAACACTGTCTTTCACAGTGTTGTACCTGGCAAGTCGGCATACCCAGTTGGTAAGATTGAACTGGAAGTAGCCTTTGGGGATGAATATGATTCCAGAGCAGAGAAGTTAACTTTTGAGGTGGTTAAGATCAAAAGCCCATATCATGCTCTGTTTGGACGGCCGGCTTACGCCAAGTTCATGGCTCGGCCGTGTTATGTATATCTGCAGCTCAAGATGAAGGGTTATAAGGGCACCATTACAGTACATGGAAGCCGGAAAATAGCCCTGGAGTGTGAAGAAGGAGATGCTGCATATGCTGAGTCTGTTTGTGCAACAGAGGAGTTAAAGTTTTATAAATATAATGTTGACCCGGCAGACATGACGTCTTTAAAGAAGCCAACGACAGAGCATGAACCAGTGTTAAAATTCAAGTCAGCTGATGACACCAAGACGATTGATTTTGTGACCGGTGACTCATCCAAGCAGTTCATCATCAGTGCCAACTTGGATCCAAAATAGGAAAGCGCGCTCATCGAGTTCATCCGTGAGAACCGGGACATCTTTGCATGGAAACCTTCTGACATGCCGGGTGTCCTGAGAGAACTCGCTGAGCACACTCTCAATATTGATCCTAAGTTTAAGCCGGTCAGGCAGTTTCTCCGACGGTTTAACGAGGAAAGGCGCAAGGCCATTGGAGAAGAGGTGGCCCGGCTCTTGGCGACCGGGTTCATTGTGGAAGTTTTTCACCCAGAGTGGTTGGCCAACCCGGTGCTTGTACTCAAGAAGAATGGCACCTGGTGTATGTGTGTGGATTACACCGATTTAAACAAAGCTTGTCCAGCAGACCCTTTTGCTCTCCCTCGTATTGATCAGATCATTGATGCTACGGCAGGTTGCGAGCGTTTGAGTTTTCTGGATGCTTATTCAAGTTATCATCAGATCAAGATGGCAGTCAAGGACCAGGAGAAGACAGCTTTCATCACTCTGTTTGGAGCCTTCTGCTATGTGTCTATGCCTTTTGGGCTTAAGAGCGCCCAGGCAACTTATCAACGGTGTATGCATAATTGCCTTCACAATCAGATTGGGTGTAATGTTCATGCTTATGTGGATGATATAGTGGTGAAGTCCAGAAAGGAGGAAACCTTGGTAACAAATCTAAAGGAGACCTTTGATAACCTCCGGGTCTACAAGATGATGCTTAACCCGGCTAAGTGTATTTTTGGAGTCCCCACTGGCAAACTCTTGGTTTTTTTGGTATCTAACAGAGGCATTGAAGCTAACCCAGAGAAAATTAAGGCAATCACCTCCCTGGCCAAACCAGTGTGCATCAATGACATTCAACGGCTGGCGGGTCGCGTCGCTGCTTTGAGCCGGTTAGGGGAGAAGGCGATGCCTTTGTATCAGATGATGAAAAAGACGGATGATTTCGTTTCGAGCGATGCTGCAAACTCTGCTTTTGAGGATCTGAAGAAATAGCTTGCTGAGCCGCCGGTTCTTGCTGCTCCAGTTGAGAAAGAGCCGCTATTGTTATACGTAGCCACTAACTCACGAGCTGTTAGTGTGGCAATTGTGGTGGAGCGCAAGGAGGCTGGCAAGGAACATCCAGTTCAACGGCCGGTTTACTACGTCAGTGAGGTGCTGATTGAATCTAAACAAAGATATTCACATTGGCAGAAGCTCGTGTATGGAGTGTTCATGGCAAGCTGGAAGCTCAAACATTACTTTCAGGGTCACCCAGTCACTGTGGTTAGCTCTTCTCCTTTGGGAGACATCATCCAAAATAGAGAAGCTACTGGACGAGTCGCCAATTGGGCCATTGAACTTGGGTCTCATGGGTTGAAGTATGTGCCACGTACTACGATCAAATCTCAAGCACTGGTTGACTTTATTAATGACTGGACAGAGATGCAGATGCCAGAAGAGAAACCAGACAACACATATTGGACTATTCACTTTGATGGGTCCAAACAATTGGAAGGCTCAGTGGCTGGAGTTGTTTTAACTTCCCCTCAAGGTGACAAGTTTTGTTATGTGTTGCGACTGATGTTTCCTTGTACTAACAATGCAGCAGAGTGTGAAGCCTTGCTCCATGGTCTTCGAATGGCTAAAGAGATGAGCCTGAGCCGGGTCCGGTGTCTTGGCGATTCAGATTTGGTGGCTCAACAGGTGTCAGGCAAGTGGGATTCCATGGACCCTCTCATGGCGGCTTATCGCCGTGAAGTTGATACTGTTGCAGGACATTTTAAAGGTTATCAAGTGGAACACATTGACCGTAGGAAGAACGAAGCGGCCGATGCTCTAAGCCGGTTGGGGTCTTAGCATAAGCCGGTGCCACCTAACACCTTTTTGGATGTTTTGCATAACCTAACTGTTAAATTACCTACGGAGGAAGATTTAGCCGTTCCTGACCCGGAGGCACAGTTGGTGGCGGCTCTTCACATCATCCCAGATTGTACAATACCATTCTTGGCTTACATGACCCAGGGCGAGTTTCCAGAGGATGAGACCCTGGCCCGACAGATAACCCGGCGGTCCAAATCAATGACGATTTCTGACGGAGAGTTATACCATCGCAGCGTCTCTGGAGCGTTTCAGCAGTGTGTTTCTCCTGAAGAAGGCCAAGAAATACTTCATGAGATCCATGAAGGCGATTGTGGTCATCACTCTGGGTCAAAATCTCTGGTGGCCAAAGCTTTTCGTCATGTTTTTTACTGGTTGATGGCTCACGCCGATGCAGAGGATCTGGTCAGTAGGTGTGATGGATGTCAGGAATTTGCACGGCGAACACATGTGTCGAATCAAGAGTTGCGGATGATTCCCATCACTTGGCCGTTTGCGGTCTGGGGGCTTGACATGGTTGGACCTTTCAAAAGGTCTAAGGATAAAAAGACACA
This sequence comes from Triticum urartu, assembly GCF_003073215.2. Classification (NCBI taxonomy): domain Eukaryota; kingdom Viridiplantae; phylum Streptophyta; class Magnoliopsida; order Poales; family Poaceae; genus Triticum; species Triticum urartu. Next base: position 609,157,440 of record NC_053028.1, read on the forward strand.
TCTTTTAGTGGCAGTTGACAAATTCACAAAGTGGGTTGAGGCAGAGCCAGTGAGTAAGTGTGATGCAGCCACAACGGTTCAGTTCATGAAAAAGGTGATCTTTCGCTTTGGTTTTCCACACAGCATTATCTTTGACAATGGCACTAATCTACCCCAAGGGGCTATGGAGGAGTTTTGTCAACGTGAGCATATCCGGCTTGATGTTTCTTCTGTAGCTCACCCTCAATCCAATGGTCAGGCTGAGAGAGCAAATCAGGAAATCTTAAAGGTCTCAAGCCCCGGCTTACGGTTCCCTTGTAGCGAATGCCAGGTTGTTGGGTAGAGGAGTTACCCTCGGTGCTGTGGAGTATCAACACCACTCCTAACAGGTCTACATGTTATACACCTTTCTTCATGGTTTATGGAGCGAAAGCAGTGCTGCCTAGTGACATCCGTCATGACTCGCCTCATGTGGCAGCTTATGTTGAAGCTAATAACGAACAAGCCAGACAGGATGCGCTTAACTTGTTAGATGAGGAAAGAGACTTAGCAGCGGCTCGATCAGCAATTTATCAACAGGACCCGCGCCGCTATCACAGCCGCCGGGTTAAGTCCAGGACTTTTCAAGAAGGTGACCTGGTGCTCCGGCTCATCCAGGATCTGTCAGATGCACACAAGCTATCCCCTCCTTGGGAAGGACCCTTTGTGGTCAGCAAGAACTTAAACAACGGGTCATATTACCTCATTGACGTTTGAGGGCACAAAGACTCACGTAAGTCGGAGGAGGAGACCCGCCGGCCGTGGAACATTGCTCAACTTCAGCCATACTACAGCTAAGCCAGCGGCTCTCATCATGTACATACTTCGACGTTGTATATACTATGATAAGTAATAAAGCAGGACCTCTGTCCTTTTCCTTTTCAAAGATTATATATCTTTACTCTTTTCCACTATTTAAAATGACTATTAAGGAGCTGATCATATCTGAATCAAGTCTAACCTTTTTGGTCCGGCTTATGATCATATTCGAATCTAGCTGTAAACCTCATGATCACTTGGGGGCTTCCTGTTCAAATATAGGTCGTATTCGGACCAATGAGAACATAGCTGTCGTAACCCACTTGATCGGCTCAAAGCCAAACTCACCAGGGGGCTTCTTGATCGTATTTGAATCATAGCTTAACCCCTTTTGGGTCAGACTTGGATCGTATTCGAATTAGGGTCTTTAAAAACCTCTCAAGATCATTTGGGGGCTTCCTGTTCAAACATAGGTCGTATTCGAACCAAAGAGAACATAGCTGTCGGTACCCTTTTGATCGGCGCAACGCCAAAGCCACTAGGGGCTATATGATCATATTCGAATCTTAGCTTAACCCCTTTGGTCTGGTTTACTGATCGTATTCGAATCAGAAACCCCCAACCTTTAGTTACAGGGTTATTTATATTGTTTGCCACCTGTTATTTGTCTTATTGGTCTTTTATTGTCTCAATTTTAACAATCAGCATGGTCTTTCGCCGGCTTGACAATTTGACAATAAGCCGCCAAGGCATGATAATCATCAGGCATTCAGAAGCATTGACTTCTCAAAAGGACTGGATCGTCAACCTCATCACCCGGGTCATATAAACCGGCGGTCCAGAGGTAAAAAAATACAGGTATGACTGTTATTTATGAACAGTTGTTTTCTGCATTAATCAAAGGTTGTTTCAACCTTGTTTATTTTCGCATCTATTTCTGTTTCTTCTACTATGATAAACTATTGGTTATATACCTGTTGTTCTGACCCATTCGGTGCTAAACCGCCAAGCCAGTTTCTTCCTTTTCTACAGGAACAGAGCTGAAATATTACAGAAATAACCATAAATGTGACGCATATATTGACATCAAGAAGCAAAGAGTCACACACGGCATCTTATGCACGATGGCATAGGCAAAGTATGCTGTTGTTTTAAGCTAAATCTATTACAAGGCTCTAAAAAGCCCATGAAGATGGTCCTCACTCTTCCCACGCCGGTTCACCTCCTTCTGCTGATTGGAAGCTAGGTTTTGACCAGTCAAAACCATTCACAGCAATGAATTCTGCTTCTTCGTCAATCAGGCCAGCCGGATCAACTTCCGGAGCAAATGTATGTTCACGAATCGGCGGGATTAGATCTGTCACCTTGTACGAGGGAGTTTCCATCTTCTTATTCTCCAAATCAAAACTCGGCTGATATTTGTCAATATTGGTTTCATCTCCAAGAATCGTAGCCTGAGGTCGAACTCCTCTCACACAAGCAACAAAATCATCCTGCTCAAATGGAGACCCGTCTTCCTTCACGGTAGGGTACCCCCTAGCTACATCCGCCGGGTCTAGATCTGGCACCCAGGCTTTGGAGTGGCTCAGGGCAGTCAAAGCTCCGGCTCTGGCACAGGATCGTTTGACTTCTTGGAACCTGGCGGGTAAGATTGACAGCTTTTTCAAGACATCACTGAGCCGATTGGGTCCTTGATTGGCAGGAGAGATAGTGGCAAGTGCCTGTTGTGTGCCAATGTATAGCTGCTCCACTAAGGTATAGACCACTTTCAGTTTAGTCACGTTATCTTGGCTCAGATTCTTGCTTCGCGAGCCTGCACATATTTTGTAAACAAAGGGTTAGTTGGCGGTTTATATTCCAGGTCAAAAGAAGGTATAAACGATCAGTACAGACGGCTTACCAAAGATGGCGAAAACCATTTGAGACACCCGGTTCTTTAAACCGGTCAGCTCCATGGTAACCTCCTCAAGAGTCGCTTCAGCTTTTTCAGCGCATTGTGTCAGCAGCGTCTTTTCTTCAGCCCAGGATTTCTTTTTTGCAGTCAAGCTGGTTTTCAGTTTTTCTGTCCCAGCAAGACTTAATTGAAGTTTGGAATCAACAGACTTGACTTCTGTTTCTTGATCCGCCAGCCGGGTCTTGGTGTTAGTTAATTGAGAACCCAATTTAGATAAGGCGTTCTACAAAGCATACAAAGGTGTGTCGAGGTTTAAACTAAAAATTCAAGATTCAAGATTCAAGTCTCAAGTACTTTGCATTGCAAAACCACTTGACACTTGGGGGCTAATGTATGCCAAAACAATTTCTTATGACAATGATATATTTCAAGTCCCAAGTACCTTACAAAGTAACAGCACTTGGCACTTGGGGGCTAATGTATGATATTCAGAAAGTCTCTCAAGATTAAACTGGATTACTATGCTTATTGGGACAATTCTGAAGTTAAGTACCGGTTCATTTTGATCCATTGAGCCGGCCCTTGGGGACTATAGGTGAAGTTTATACTATTTTATTGGACTTCAGAAGAATCTAAGGGTAAAGCTTTAGCCTATATAACAAGTCTACAGATCATTCAGGTTTTATCATAATCTAAAGACTTGGGGCTGGCAGAATATAAGTAAGCCAGAAGAGCATACCTCATACTTCAGCTGCAATTGCTTCACCATCTCGATTTCCGAGTCATGGTTGGAGTGCACATGGCTGAGATAGCCAGACAATATGTCATTGGCGTTCAGATGGTTGTAGTGAGAAACATCAAAACGCACTTTCTGTCTCTCTAGGGCCTCTTGTTTAGCGGTGTGACGAGCCAACACGGTGGGAGTCCCCGGCTCAACAAAACGGCTTCCAGTGATCAGAACGTCAGGGGCAGCTGATGATGGCGGGTTGGCCGAGCTGGACGGTCGGTAGTAGAGGGGTTAACGATGGTATCGTCAGCTGACGGCTCAGGAGGATCTAATTGAGCATTGGCAGTCGGGTCTTCTGATGCTTCAGTTTGAGGGGGAGAAGGTGGCATGGACGGTTCAGGCGCAAGGACTGACGGGTCTTCCGTCGGCTTAGTCACCTTGGCCTTCTTGGACTTAAGTTGGCCACTAAGAAAAATGTTATGAGATTGTCAATATAATGTTGCAGTTTGAGAAACACAGAGGAAAGATGATTGTTTCCTTACCCAGGGTCAGTCTTGAAGGCCGGAAATTGTGTCTGAGAGGAGTCGCCAGAAGAGCGAGAAACCTCCTTCAAAGGGCAAATAACATCAGTAGCACAAGAGAATATATTCATTGATGAAAGCCAAAGAGGAATATAAAAGAGACCTCATTCTGGCGTTTTTTAGGAGTTTGTTGTACAACAGGAGGCGGCTCATCATCGTTCCGGGCTTGACGACGGCTCTCGTGTTGCTGCTTTTTCAAAAGAAAATGAGGGTCCAAATAAGACAAAGGGCGCGAAAACCTTACTTTCCGGGTTACTAGTCGAAGTTTCTGTCTCAGCAAATGGTCTGAGTCGGAGGAAATAATTACCTCTTCTTCTCCGGCCTGACTGGCCCCCGTGTCGTCCTGGCAATAATCAGTGTCAATAAGGTTATTAAAAATTGGCCAAGGGAGTCAAGGGCTACCTCCGACTCAGAAGTATCATCGTCAAGTTTCAATAGGTCCTCAGCGGTGCTCTTCCTCTTCTTCTTCTTAGACCTCCCGGTCATCTTCTTGGCGGTCATGGCGGCGGCTCTAGCCTTCTTAGCGGCTTCGTGGTCATACTTGGCTTTCCAGAAGTCAGATTTGGCCTGTAAACAAATAACAAGATGAAAGGTCATGCAGGTATTTAAAACGGCTGAGAAAGATACAAAAAGAAAGAGGTCAGAGGGTCTTTACCTCTGGCGCCGGGTTAAGCTTGCAGAAGGGGTTTAACCTGACTTTACTGCAGTCTTCATACTTGCCATTCACCAGAAGAGTTGACATTGAAACAATATATTTTTCAGTAAGTTGAACGGAGCTATGACGAAGAGAATCATTTGGGCCACCACCATATTCATACATTAATTTGGATCGGCGGCTTAGAGGGATGACCTGCCATGAGACCCAGCAACGGGTCAAGTCAACTCCGGTTAAGCCATTCCCCAATAAGGCGTTAATCCTTTTGATTGATGGCATAAGCTTCTTGCGTTCGGCGGCAGTGAGTTTGTCAGGGAGCACAAACTTGGAGTCAAGACGCTCTGCACGATAACCCGGCAGTGGCTTCTCATTTGCTAGTGAAGTATCTTGACAGTACTGGCATCGGAGACGGCTAGGCCACCTTCTCCATTAACTGTCGCCCCAGAAGACCCGCCTATTGTCCATGAAGAAAATCCTCCGGAGCCATCCCTTGTCAAAACCACTATTAACCCTTATGCGGCTGGTCCATCAAGCTCAACCGACCCACCGTCTCCCCGTGTTCAAGATGTTCAAATTACTGGGAGCCGCTTTGTTGAGCCGGGGAACCCGACGGTATTGGCATGATGCACAGCTAAGCAAGAAGCTTTGGAGAGGCGGAAGGTTCGTCTTGATGTTGCCAACTATGACCGTCTTAATCCCAATGATATCTTATCCGGCTATCTCAGTCATGTACACTCCAGTCGTGATTCTAAAATTGAAATGGTCAAGCAGCTTCAATTGAAGTATGAGGTACGTAGTTTCCGGTTTACCAATATTCCTTTAGCCCCCAAGTCTGTAGATTATGAGAGGAATGGAATAACCTATAGACTTCAAATATAGGCCGAGACCTTTACTTCGGAATCTTTGCCTGATATTGATAGAACAAGACTTCACCCATAGTCCCCAAGGACCGGTTTATTTGATCATTAATGAATCGGTACTTCAGAATTGAACACCATCTGTAAAGTACTTAACATTCCGGTTTATCCTTGATAAACTTGCTGAACTGCATACATTAGCCCCCAAGTGCCAAGTGCTGTTACTTTGTAAAGGACTTGGGACTTCAAATATGCTGGTAGAGTCGTAAAAAATTTGATTTGGCATACATTAGCCCCCAAGTGACAAGTGGTTTATTTGTAAAGTACTTGGGACTTGAATCTTGAATTTGGATGCTGGAATTTAAAACCAAGTCTTGACTTATCTGAATATTTCACAAAATGCATTGTGTGAACTAAACTCTCAACTGAATGACGCAAAGACCCGGCTAGCGAGTCGGGAATTAGAAATCAAGTCTTCCACCTCCAAACTGCAAATAAGCCTTTCTGAAACGGAGAATTTGAAGACCAGCTTTGCTGCCAAAGAGAAAACTTGGGAAGATGAGAAAACACTTCTGACCCGGCGAGCTGAGACAGCTCTGAAAGAAATATCAACCGAGCTGAATGGTTTAAAGGGTCGGGTGTCTCAGATGGTCGCTGCTATCTTTGGTAAGCTGCCTAGTTTTGACCTTTCATGTATTTTATGCCAAATCAGAGTATAATCCGCCCATTGACTCTATTAAATATATGCAGGTCCGCGAAGCAAAAATCTGAGCCAAGACCCGTTGATTAAACTGAAGGCCGTATACACCTTGGTTGAACAATTGTACATTGGTGCACAGCGGGCTCTGGCCGCTATCTCTCCTACAAACCAAGGACCCAACTAACTTAGCGATGTCCTGAAGAAGCTGTCCATCCTTCCTGCCTGGTTCCAAGAGGTAAAACGCTCCTGTGCGTGAGCCGGAGCTTTGACTGCTCTAAGCCGCTCCAAGGCTTGGGTGCCAGATCTAGACCCGGCGGACGTAGCAAGGGGCTATCCTACCGTGAAGGAGGATGGGTCTCCGTTTGACCAAGACGATTTGATAGCGTGTGTACGCGAAGTCCGGCCTCAGGCAACTAGTCTTGGAGAGGACACCAATGTGGACAAGTACCAGCCGGGTTTTGATAGTGAAAATAAGAAGATGGCCACTCCTTCATATAAAGTAGCAGATTTGATCCCACCTGTGAGAGAAGATACCTTTGCTTCGGAAATTGACCCGGTCGGCCTGATTGACGACGAAGCCGAATTCGTCGCCATGAACGGCTTTGATTGGTCAAAATCTAACTTCCAGCAACCAGACGGTGGTGAACTGGTGAGGGAGGGACAATGATCATCTTCATAGGCTTATAAAGCCTTGTAATAACTTTAGTTAAAACTCTGCATGTTTGCTTATGCCGTCGTGCATAAAATACTTCTTATGTGAATCTGTGTTTCAGATGTTAATGTATGCATCGTTTAATGTTTGTCTCTGCAATGGTTCAACTCTGTTCCTGTGAACACAAGGAAAAGACTGGCAAGGCGGTTTAGAACCAACTAGGCTCAAACACCTAATGTACAACCCATAAACTTACTTCAATAAGAAAAAACAGAGACAAATGTAAATAAAGGATAAGGTTTAATACTAACTCTTGAGTTAACGCGGCAGGTAAGCGCGTATAAGTAAAAAACATACCTTATCCTTGTTTGATCCGTAAATCGCCGGTTTAAATAGCCCGGGTGATGAATTAAAAATTCAATATGTATGAAAAGTTAATACTCCTTGAATATTCAATGATCATCATATTTTAGTAGCTCATACCTTTGGATCCTTGAACCACCGGCTTGAATAACCCGGGCGGCTGTGTTGTCCAATAATTGAGCCGGCGAAGAAAACCAGGCTATCTTATTTGTAATATTGAAACAACAAAAGCTCAAAGGCAAGCAACAGATAATAAACATAATTTGAACTTTGTATTCAAAAAGTTGGGGGTTTTTGATTCGAATACGATCAGTAAACCGGACCAAAGGGGTTAAGCTAAGGTTTGAATACGACCATATAGCCCCCAGTGGCTTTGGCGTTGCGCCGGTCAAGAGGGTACCGGCAGCTATGTTCTCTTTGGTTCGAATATGACCTATGTTTGAACAGGAAGCCCCCAAATGACCTTGAGAGGTTTTTAACGACCCTGATTCGAATACGATCCTAGTCGGACTCAAAAGGGGTTAAGCTATGATTCGGATATGATCAGGAAGCCCCCAAGTGAGTTTGGATTTGAGCCGATCAAGAGGGTTACGACAGCTATGTTCTCTTTCTTCATCCAACAAGTCAAGCGCATCCTGTCTGGCTTTTTCATTGTTAGCTTCAACATAAGCTGCCACACGGGGCGAGTCATGATGGATGTCACTGGGTAATACTGCTTCTGCTCCATAAACCATGAAGAAGGGTGTGTAACCCATAGACCTGTTGGGCGTAGTACTGATACTCCATAACACTGAAGGCAATTCCTCTACCCAACAACCCGGCGTTTGCTGTAAAGGAACCATAAGCCGGGGTTTTAATCCTTTCATAATTTCCTGATTGGCTCTCTCAGCCTGACCATTGGATTGCGGATGAGCTACAGAGGAAACATCAAGCCGGATGTGCTCTCGCTAACAAAATTCTTCCATAGCCCCTTGGGATAGATTAGTGCCATTGTCCGTGATAATACTGTGTGGAAAACCGAAACGGAATATTACTTTTTTCATGAACTGAATCGTCGTGGCTGCATCACACTTACTCACAGGCTCCGCCTCAACCCACTTGGTGAACTTATCAACAACCACCAAGAGATGCGTCTTTTTATCCTTAGACCTTTTGAAAGGTCCCACCATGTCAAGCCCCCAGACTGCAAACGGACAAGTGATTGGAATCATCCGGAGCTCTTGAGCCAGCACATGCGCTCGTGGTGCAAATTTCTGACATCCATCACATCTACTGACCAGATCTTCTGCATCAGCGTGAGCCGTCAACCGGTAAAAACCGTGACGAAACGCCTTGGCCACTAAAGATTTTGACCCAGAGTGATGACCACAATCGCCTTCATGGATCTCATGAAGGATTTCTTGACCTTCTCCGGGGAAACACAGCGTTGAAACGCTCCGAAAACACT